>NW_020291474.1:531461-649908 GCF_003184765.1 Aspergillus aculeatinus CBS 121060
TTTTTCTCGTGGAGTTTCCACAATCTCTTCAAACTTTACCATATGGAGATGAAACCAGTAGATCCATGGCGGGCCTGCGAGCGGAAAGGGCGGAGGGGAAGGGTTCTGTGGATCGTCATTGGGGATCGGTTGACCTGCTTCATCCATGGTTCCAGTGATCGAGAAGAGTTCCGTAAAAGGCTCTCTCTCTCTCTTCTTGTGCATGAAGGCGCACAGAGTCGTCATTTGCGGCCACGAAACACCGGGCGGGACGCTGTTGCTCCTGCTGCGGAGCTCCCGCTGCACAATTCATGCATGATGATGATGGCCTTGCTGAGATGGACGGGACTTTTGCCAGTGCCTGACGAGACCCCTTTCCAAAGCGAGTAGGACAACCGAGACGAGGCTGTTCGAATATCGGTAACCCGCGCCCAGCGAGAAGGGGCTCGAACCTCGCGGTGGTTCTAAATTACCCGAGGGGTTTCTATCCGCGGTCGCCACCGCAGGACGCCAGGGAAGGCTCGGTGGAGTGAGTCGTGATGAGCACAGGCTTCCCAACGGGCGCGGGGGATGAAGAGAGTGATGCGAATGGAGGGGGGTAACGTGTCACTGCGAGGAGAGACAAGGGGCTCTGGCCTTTTCTCTGTTCGCGCGCTTCTTCATATTGGCGATGTTGTCAGGCTGGGAAAAGGGAGTATCAAGAAGAAGATCCCGAAGAAGAGCCGATGCGGGGAGAAGTCGCATTCTGCCCCTCGTTTGGCCGCCCTGTGTACGGTACCACCGACCTCGAATGCATTATACTCCAGTGCATCGGGACTTGAATGAAGTTAACGCAGACATTTAGGTACTAACAAGCTGATTTCTGTCCATGAAGCACAAATGTTTCCGGCCGACGATTGATAGAGCTGCCTCAGATGACGGTGAATTATTCTTATTGCAGTCTTATTTTCAGTATGGTATATATAAGCATCATGCAAAGGTGGAAAGAGGCTCGGGGCCTGTGAGGCTAAGTCAGATGAACTTCATCTCAGCTCTTCGAGAACTTCTCCTAAATAAAGGTACTAATCGTTATCGTGCTCGTAGCAAAGCTCATTGAAACACCGGCATAAGTCTACTTAAATATCCGCTCACCATTGGGTACTTCTAATCATTCAGAACAACTGCTTATCGAAGCTTAGGACCATTGATGTGAGTCTTTACATAGTGGAGCAGTAGAGTACGAGTATGCTGTGTTGTAGATAACGTCTTGTGTCAGCTGCCACTGCTCAGGGCTCACTGCAAATCACTAGAGCCATAGTGTGAACTACAGGCGCGTATGGCATGCACTTAACCAAGCTAAAGCATGAGGATCACAATCGACTTGGCTGCTTTATCTGCTCTGGTCTCGAACCTGTCAAGGCAACAGAAACAACAAGAGCTACGGTAGCTGAAATGGCCACTTATAACCAAAACAATAAGCCAAAGTCATCCTCACTACTCACACAAAAGACCATCCCATGCCTCAACCTTCCAAAGCCAGACATCAGACAAGCCATCAAGCCCATCAGCAAAGCCCCGCACAATCTCGTGCCCTAGAAAGCCCACAAACTGACCTCAAAACAATTCACCATCGAAAGAGGAAAATGATATTCAATCGAACGCCTTATTCCAGAAGACAAATAGAAAAGAGAAAATAAAGTCAAATGCAAAGTATTGGGTGCAACTCCCCTTCGCTTCTTTCAACACCCATCCAACCGGCGAGCCTCCACGCAATCAACCCTTTGATCCCTCCCCTTACCCTTCCTCCCGAAGCCCATCAACGTCTTTTGTCTGTGGTCTGCGTCAAGACGGGTGCATAGTTTTGGTGCCTTGTTCCCGTCGGATGAAGATCTTTCGATTTTGGTATACGATAGCTGAAAAGAAGAGAAGGATCGGATCGCATTCCCCCCTTCCTTACTCGCCATGGTAGGGTACGTAGGTAGGTAGGTATCAACTGGATTCGAATGGATGGATGAGAGAAAAAAACACCGCCTTCCGCGTCCATTTTTTTTTTTTTTACCGTAGGCCAAGGTCCGTCATCTCGACGTTGTCGGCGGAGCCCATCCAGAGGATGTTGTTGCATCTAGATTGAGGGACAGAAGGTCAGCGACTGTCGGAGAAGAGGACTTATCTGGGCTGGGTTGGTTTGGGCCCCGAGGGTGTCTCCCTCTGGAAGATCGACCCTCCCGCGCCCAAGTAGCAACCAACTGATACGCACCTGATCAGCACAAGACCCAGAGTTCCCGTGTTCTTGCCATCAATGAACTCTTCCGTATCCCGCAGCAGCACGTTCATGTACGAGTCGATGCTCTCCAGCTTGCCCTTGTACTCCGTTTGGCCCCATTTCAGGCGGATGACGACCTCTTCACCGACCCTGTGTGGCAGAAACAAAATGATTAGATCCTGCGTGACTCAAGTGGGGATTCCGACATGAGAGAGGAAAAGGTTGCGCGGCTGATGCGAAGAGGAAGTGGGGGGGGGGGGATAGCTCGAGACGTAAATACGGTCGACGGGGACTCGCATACCTAGCTTGGAGGAAAGGGCGGGGGTTGACGGGGTTGAACTGCGGAAATCAGAGTTAGCATCGCCGTCCACTGACACTGGCTCTTCTTTCGAATAAAAGGGAAGGACTTGGTGGGATAGGAACGCGCTGCGTACACTCATATCGGCGGGATCTGATCGGATACTAGCTGTTTAGCAAGCTCGGGATTGAGACGGCGGACCGGAGTGTGAAGTCTCGCGGCAGGAAGAATGTATCTAAGCGCGGAGAGGAGATGCAAAGATCCCGGGTAGAGGTCGAGGATGAGGTTGATTGAATGTTCCGGAGGAGGATTGAGAGGTGAAGATGTCGAGCGACTAGTCGCAGTGTCGCCAAGTTGACGACCGCCGGGCTGGACACACCGCGAAAATGTGATGCGGCTAGACGCGGCTTTAAGCCAATCAGAGAGCTAGGTAGGCTCACCGCCTTTCCGGACATCGCAGTATTTCTTTCTACGGTATCAAGCTTGGGAAAAAATGGCATTTTATGGCATGAACTGAGAGATGACTTTTACCTCAACTACCATACTACCGGTTCGAAGCCTTCCTCATCATAGGACGAGCATCGCAGAAACTATAGGATCAATGACACCGAATGTCAAAATGTTACGTTGAGCTCAGCTAAAACGCCGCAAATGTACACGAGAGAAAAGAAAAACCTAAGATTCCCCCCCCAATCAAAGTCATAAAAGACATCTAGGATCTTCCCACCGTCCAGGAAATCTCCTTGATGGAAACCTCATCGCCGGCCTTCTCATCGTAGTCATACCACTCCTCGGACAAATCAATGTCGGTGAACGGGGTGTTCGACTCGACACCCTTAGCTAGCCACTCGCCCTGGTAGAACTCGCATTAGCTTTTTTTTCTTGCATCCTGAAAAGATAGACTAGGCAGGGTCAGAAACTGGCGGACACTTACATCGGCCTTGAATTCAGTAAACTCCAGACCCCGGCAGTCGATGTCAATCACCTTCTGGCCGGTGCGCTTGTCATTTGCCTCGTAGGCGTTGGGGCCCGCGATGATCGAGGCAGAGTGGGTTTTCTTTTTACGTAGTAAGCACATGCGAGGTAGGCATGAACGGGGCATGATGGGCAAGACAGGAAGGATCCTCACCTGGCAGAGCTTGCATTTCCACACAAAGTTGGCCTCGCCCCGACTTCCGGGGATTTCGTGCTGCTCCTGAGTGTCTCTGTGAGTGGGTGCAGCTTTTTCCTGCAGAACCTGGGGATGGACTTACGAAGCGGGTGAAGCTGACGGGGTTGGGGTGAACCTCACGACAGCTTGTGCATTGAACCTTGAAGGTGTAATAGTAGGGCTCCTCCTCGGTGTCCTTGGGACGGAGCTCGTTGACTCTGTGGATTTTACATGGGTTAGCTACGGTTTAGGTCATTTTGATGCATGCATAGAGAATATGTGTTGCGTCAGGTGCGGGGAAGAGGTTTGAAGTCATGCAGAGTGGCAGAAAAAAAGGCATGAGAACCTTGCGGGTGAGACCCGCCGGCGGCTTTGGTGTGGAAGACCAAATCATATCATTGACTTACCCGTTGAGTTCGGCGGAGAGGATCAAGGAGAGCATTCTGGTGGATGTTCCTGGTTGTGTTGTTTGTGTTGGGCAGATCGCTGGCGGGGAGAGGACGAAGTCATACAGGTCTGGTGCGGGGCCGTAACAATGGTTCACACTTCGGCAGGCTGTGCTGCCGCCTTCGCCGCCTTTACATCATTTTTTTTTCTCTTCGCTGGGCTGCTGGCTGACAATCTCATACAATAACTCGCCTATTTTTGCTTTGAATGGTTTGAAATAAATTGGGAGAATTGAATTCCTCGGGATATATACAACAACGCCAAAACATGCCAGGTCGCAACCGCTGCAATAGCACAAGCCCGAAACTGCAAAAATAAACAAGAAAACTATTTACATCAGACTCCAAAGCAAGGAGGCCAATCTCCAAACATAAATTACAGACATCTTATTCCAAAGAAACAACCCATCCTTACAGTCGGCTAGCCTGCTGATCCTGGCCCAGCGGCTTCGTCGTGAAGGCACCGAAGAAGGCATTGAGAGCGTCGACCGTGCCACTGCCCTCCACCAATTGAACCGTGCAGGCAATGTGGCTGTCAGGACGAGTGACGACAACACCACCAACCTCAGGGTCAAATCCAAGCTTCTCGTGAGCGGCAAACTTGGCGTGAGGAACCCGCACGTCGGGAAGGTCATCGGCGTAGATGTGGTGGTGGTAATCCCGCAGGATCTTGGGCACCGCCGCCATGTCGACCTTGTTCTTCTCGTCGGCATAGATCACACACAGGGAGAAGAGCTTAGAGTGAGGAAGGTGGCGCTCGAAGAAGGAAACATCGGCGATGTCGCTTCTGCGGTACACCGACAGGAAAGAGCGCTCCTTCTCCAGGTTGGCAGCGAAGTCCACGATAGCCTTGTTGGTCTTGGCCTGCTTGCCGGCGAAGACGAAGATACGGAACGCACCGTTGGCGGGGATCTCTTGTTCCAGCTCCACGAAGTTAGCATCCGCCAAGCGGGTGACGGTGCTGGGAGTGAAAGCACGGCCAGGGATCAGCTTCACGCCAGGGATGTTGAAGAGAGGAGACTGGGCGGGGTGGGTCTCATCCCAGGTGAAGACGTTGGACTTGTAAGCAACGCCATAGCCACTGGTGAACTCGCAAGACTCCTTGAAAGTCTTGACGAAGGGGTCCTCCTCGACATTGGCCGCAGCGGCGTTGTGGCTGGCCTCGCCGACTTCGCCGGCAGTAGGGCGACGCTTGGAGAACAAGGCAGCGTACTTGTTATCGAAGCTCAGGAGAGTCTCGGCGATGTCCTTGCGCTCGCTCTCATACGTCTTGAGGATTTCGCGCTTGGCCAGTCCGGACTCAACAGCGTGGATCTTCCAAGCCATGTTAAGAGCATCGTGGAAAGCCGTGTTCATGCCCTGGCCGGCCTTAGGGCTGTGAGTGTGGCAGGCATCACCACCCATGAACACCCGCTCGTCCAAGGTATACCGTTCCGAGATACCCTGGCCGATAGGGTAAACGGAGTACCATTCCACGCGGTCCCACTCCACCCAGTAGGGCTTCAAGATCTTCTTCGCGGTCTCCTGAACTTCCTCGGCGGTGGCAGTCTTGCGGGGGTTGAAGTCGGGATCAGTGGACGAGGCGATCTGGACGTAGAGACGGACCATGTTGTCCTCACGGGGGATAACCATGATAGATCCGGCATCGGAGTGGATTGTGCACTTAGTCTAGGGATTGTGATGCGATGTTAGCGAATGCCAATTTCCGCGGCTCGGATGTGATGCGACGGCTTACCTCAATATCAGGGAAGTTAGTTCTCACGACACCATCCATGACACCCCAGACGTAGGAGATAGGATCCTTGTGGTGGATCTGGATGCCCAGCTCCTGTCTAACAAAGCTGCGGGCACCTTCACCACTGAAGAGGTACTTGCTGCGGACGGTCTTGATCACATTGGTGTCGATGCACTTCAGCTGGACCTCGACGGGGTAGGTCTCGTCCAGGCCGTCGTTCTTGAAGCCAACAATAGTCCAGGGTCTATCGACGGTGGTACCAGCCTTCTGGATCTCGTCAAGGAAGACGCGCTCGATCTTACCCTGGTGGACGAGGGTGGTGAAAGGGTATCTGGTGTCGATGAAGCGCGGGCAGCTGGGCCAGCTTCCAGTGCGGTGGATTCCTTGGTCACCGGGGAGGGGATCCCAGAAAGCGACATCGTAGACCTTGGCGGGCTCATAGGCCATAATTTGGCGCTTCAAGCCCAGGTTGCGGAGGATCTCAGTCGAGCGGGGCTGGATTCCGTCGGCGCGGCCAGTGGCGGTGGGTACGGGTCGGTTATCGATGTGCTTAACCTTGTAGCCCCAACGAGACATGCAGAGCGACAAGAGAATGCCAACGGGGCCAGCGCCCACAATGACGATATCATACTTCTCTTGCGATTGAGTCATGATGCTGTGCGATAGGGAATCTCTGTTTGGTAAAGTGGTTGTGGGATAAGAAGAGCAGTGAGTAGTTCGGAGATCAAGGGTCAGGATTCACGACCATCCGCCACAAGAAAAAATGAGTGGAGAGTGATGAAGAGGTAAAGATGAAATGTGAGTAATGAGTTGCTGATGATACAAGAAGAAAAAAAAACCCAATTGAAGGACATGAGGATGATGGAGGTATAAATAATATTGCTTGAAAAGCTGAAGACAAGGGTCCCACCGGATTGCATACAGGCGGCAAGCAACGGAGACGTAGGACGGCATTTCAGTGTGGGCTAGATTGTGGAGGAGCCTGGGGGTGAATCGCGACCGAACTGCATTATGGCCGGGGAGGGCCTTGGGAAGCAGACCTATTGAGTAAGCTTGTGGGACACCGAGAATTACAATCTGAGTAAGATAGAGGGCGACAGCCTCCAATTGGAGGATTGCGGGGAGGTTCACTGGGATTGCCGGTCTGCAATCCGAGCCTCCGCACTCTGGGAGCGGCTAGAAGTTCGGCAGGTGGAGGGAAGGTGGAGGCCAGGGCACGTGATGCTGCTCCTCGGCAGCCTCTCCCGGGATTTCCTCTCTCAATCCCTTCCACTTGATTGGCTCAACTCGTGCCGAACGCCGAACTGTTCACGGAGTTAAGGTACTGGTACCTAGTAGGTACTAAACCCAGTGGGAAAGTATGAGTAGGTACCTAGTAGTCGAATCAAAAGGCAGTATTAATTTGTAGCTGATTTCATGACATCGTTATAAGCATCAGTACATCACAAAGTTATGAACGCCCGCTGCATAAATTCCAATTTGGGGTACCAACCAGTCTCCAGATATCCCCGACGCTGCCGGCCACAACCCGGCAATTTACTCCGAGATTTGCTTCCTCTACTAGGTACCGACTTCAGTGCCTTGAGCTCTGTCCCGACGGACTCGGGCCCCAGATCAACGGTAGATCTTGACCCCATGGGACATGTTCCCGGTACTTCGGAGGAGGGCCAATAGCAGCCGCATGATAGACGATGTTTAATTCATCTGGTGGCTGTTCAGTCCATCTGGCTGGATTACGATTCGCAGTCCGGCCTCAGGCACGCAACAGGTAGTGCATTTTTAGGCTAGCAATCCCTGCTATACAGTGGCAAACATAATTAGCCCGGTTAGGATCATAAACAAAGCGATAACCCCACTTTTTTACTGACCCGATGCTTGGTCTCGAGTCGAATAGACTCAATGCCATACGAATCGAAGACCAGCAGTTATAGTGATTAATGCGTTGGCTCATAGACAGTACAGTGGTTCGTGATTACTCCACGCAGGTAGCAGGTTGGTCGAGGCTTATCGTCATGTCAGTCAACTTGAATGGAGTAGGAGAACGAGGATCATGCTCTACTCTATATCGGGTTGTTCAATATTCAAATGTCAGGACTCATATCTACACATGAAAAGTATAGGGCAGGCAAGAATTTCATCCTGACTTATCATCTGTTTAAACCTGGAGCACATGTTCAAGTACTATCAATTGCGAAGAGACGTATCAGTGAGGAAATCTGAGTCTCAACTGCAACTATCCAGATTGACTTCCTGAGCATATTCTTTACCTAGCCTACTGGAGCCATTGCCCTTTTTCTATGTGCTTATCCTCTCAGTAGAATTATAACACAAGCTTGATAGAGCTACTAGTTGGAAAAAGCCAGGTGGGTAAGGAAAGCTGAGCCTCAACTACAACTATCCAGATTGATTTACCTAGTGTGTTGTTTAGCTTAGCCTATTCAGACTATTGTCCTTTATCAATAATAGCTATTCACTCATCCCAGCCCAGGTGGAGTGGCCCCCCCCACCTTAGTTTTTAAAATTGTAGAAGTGATATAACCATTGTCCGAGACATTACTACATTCACTATTTAATACATTGGGTATTGATGACAATAGAACAATAAGGATATGACTGACTCAATCCAGCATCTGATCTCCCGGTTCTCCCCCTCAAACAGATCTCTACATTCTGCTTGATCTTATCCCTTGACATTCTCCATATGTTGCTGTCGATCTTCTCCTCGCCCTTGTCTTCAATCCCTGGTTTCAACTCTCTCATCTAGCGAGTATCCTTGGTCACAATTGTTAAAATGAGCGACCGGATTCGCCCACAGTACACCGTGCTCCAGTCACAGTAAGTACACGAACCAACCGATTCGGGTCTTGAAAGACTGACCTCTGAGATAGGGACCTGAGCTACGACGATATCGCCAAACTCAATCCCTTCTACGAACCATTCATGAAGTTCTGGACAGGCTCTCCAACTAGTGACACGGCTGTTCCATTCGATGCTCAGTCATCCGCATCGTCGGAGTACATTCCTGTTGGAATTGAATCAGATCTGTCACCTCGCCACTCACCTCCGTCGCCCGTGATGCACCAGTCCGAGTTTGACGACACAGTCTGCGTGCTGGAGGCACCAGGCATCACACTTCACAATGGCCGTGGACACCATATCGGCTACCATCCATACTCTGAGCCCGAAGTCAGCCAGACGGTCATGATGAGGCTCAGCCCTAGCCCTCAGCTGTCTCCGACTGCCACAGACTTGACTGGTGTTTCGCTGGTGGGTAACCCCCTGAGCGGAAGCAAGCCTTCACACAAGAAGCTTTTCGGCGAGAACGGCTGGCTGGGGAGCAACGCAGATCTCAGAGAGCTGGCGGGTGACAACCACAAGTCTTTCGGCTTGCGCAGACTGGGGAAGAAATTCAAGATGCATGTTGAAGACCTGGTGGAAGACCTGGTAAGTGGACCACCATGTCACGATGGAAGACCATGTCCTGACATCTCCTTGAAAAAGACCGTTGACCTTTTCAAGGTCAACCTTAGCATCCATTCCTCCGGGCCTATGCCTGAGAGGTATGGACCTGCAAGGACTGTGCCGGTTTCTCTGGATGCTCCGACCCAAGCAAGACTGTACTCGCAGCTGGAGGTTATGATCTGTGTCGTTGCCAACAGGTTCCTCGTCGAACAACACAATAGAGGTCTGCTATCCGGAGAATCCATTTCCAAGGTCACCAACTACTGGGCTGCAAAGAATCGGCCACGAGTCGTGGAGTTTCACTATGATCAAACTACCCAGCGCCAGCTGATCTTGTCGAACCTTCGGACTGTTCAATTCAACGGGTCTAGCGCAACCAACCCAGTACAATTGAGAACGAACCTGAACAACTGGAAAGCGATCGGCAAAGAGATGAGCGTTCGCACTTTCTGCGCCCCGGACAGCGCGATTCGGAAGCAAATGTATGACATCCATAAGCTTCTGGAGATGCTCGGGGCGCCCCTGGAAACTATGCGTGACTTCGAAGAGTTGCAGATGCAGGCTTTGTTGTTGATGAAGCGCGGCTGAGTCGGCCAGAATATACTGTGGTGCAGTGGGGAAGTCGGGGCTACGCTTGTGGAATGACGGGGCAGTTGATTCGCCCTTACCGGCTCGATCTAGGTGTTTTGCTTTTCATTTTCGCTGATTTTTAGTTTTCCCCTTTCATGTCTCTCGCGAAAACGGAGTTGTCAAGCGTATCGAATGATAGTCTAGAAATCAATCAATTTCTCCGCCTTTTGGATTCCGTCACGCGCGGAATTCTTGACCGAATGAACGGATTGCCATCATGTGCGGATCAGGGTTATTGCATAATCGGGGATCCTAGCTCGGACGAATAACAGCTTCGAATGACCAACGTGGCTCCTGCGTGACTGCTGTCATACTCGAGTTGATGAGGTGGCAATTGCGGTCGGGGGTGGTGGTGGTGGTGGTTGTTGGTTGTAAGTTGTAAGTTGTAAGTTGTAAGTTGTTGTTTTGCATTTGCATGGGTGGATGGTTTGTTTCTTTTTCACGTGGGGTCGACGTCATCCTCTCTTCCTCCGCCCATCACAAGAAACTGGAAGTTGTTTCTCTTTTCCCCCATCGGTTTGTCTCCATTCATAAACCTCGAGAATGCTTCAAACTTCCAGCGGATGCTTGCCATCATGCGTCCGTCGATATTTCTCCCTTTTACGCTATGACACGTCGACTTGGACTTGTCTAGACAGATTCCCCTGCCAGTTGGAAGCACTCCTGAGTGCTTAATTCTCCCTTGCTGACCCTTTCAGCGCGCGCTGCACTGACCGTCCACCCAAAGCTAAATTATTTTTGTGCCACATCGTTTCCATCTTTCCTCGCTCACAGCCTGCTACAGGCTTGATCTGACTGGTTTGCGCTAAGTTCTTTAGTACTTAAAGCGAGCTAAGCCCACAGGGATAGTGGGCCTGTTCTCTGCCATCACAATGGCCGCTCCCATCCATACTTACGGACCTTCGTGTTTTCTGGCAGCTGATGCTTCGGATCCTTCCTCATGGCTCTACTCCGAATCTCCTCCGAGCGTACGGCCTCAGTTCTTCTATACCTCTCCGCTACCGATAGATGACCCCTTGACTGCGCTACCCCCTCCAAGTGGCGGTCAAGGATCCGCCAATGCGAAGGCTCCGCTCCAACCTTACTCGGTCCGGGATAACGCTGCTCTGGAAGAAGCCTGGAAGTCGCTACAACGGGTCCGAAGAGAAACTCTGGTTACGAAAGCCAGGGCACAGGAAGGGCGCGCTTCCAAAAGAAACTCGGGGATACTTGTGCCAGGACAAGAACCAACAACAAGCGCAGAATGGAAGAAGAAGACGGGACTATCCCTGGGCTCCAGTCTGGAAGACAGCCAAGGCAAGCAGAACACTGCCGTTCCACTGTCTCTGGATGACAGGGCATTGAAGACCTTCAGAGGTCGATTCAAAAACGAGTTCGGAAGCCCCGGGTTGGAGCATGAAGGAGCCCGGAAAAGGTCGCGTACGCTGGAGACTAACTCGAAGGAGAATTTGAGGCCGACCAAGGTCACTTACAAGGGCAGAGAACCATTTCCTCGGGAAGATATCGAACCCACGGGAGTCGAACCCACGGGAGTCAAACCCAGCGGGGTTCTACGGACGGAGGACGTCGCTTTCGACAGTGGCGATAGCGTCAGTTCCCGGGGTAACACTTCGCGAGATGCAAGTATCAGCGGTTCTCCGTTTATCAGAGCCCCAATTCACAAGCCGCAAAGTCTACTGGGCAGATCCGTCGAGTCGAAATCTTCGCGGGACGCCATTCCAGAGTCACCGACGGATGCGACCGCTCACACTGCAGCTAAGCGTTCGGGACTGAGGACAAGCGTCGATAGGGAATCGCTTGAGGAATCGGACAAACAACTCCAGGATTCTGTAGAGATTGACGAAACGCAGTGGAGGATTCCAGTCGGTGCTTCCCGGCTTCACCTTGTCGAATTGCCAAAGCTGAAGGTATAGTACCTTCCATGAACCGTGGGATCTGCAAATAGTAACCCTGACAAATAGATGAAACCGATATATTGGAGCCCATTGCACGACATATCGAACGTCGTCCGTGCGACGTGGTTCTACAAGAATACTATGCTGCCAGTTGAGACGGAGCTTGCTAACAAGCTAGAAGATGGGTACCTCTACCTGAAGCCGTGGACTGAAACATGGCAGGACGAACTCAATAGCTGTGTCGAGAACGGCGCTGATGCGGAGCTCAAGGTAGTGCACAGGCTTTGGCCCAAAGAGGACCCAACCCGGCCGTCAACAGCTGCAGCTGCTTCTGATGGTACTCCGTCCGCTGCTCAATTGGTGGACCAACCAGAGCGCCCTGGCAATGAGCCTTTCGCACTCGATGAAAACCGCGCTGCTGGGGCCACTCCGGCACACACCGAATCTGTCAAGCCCTTCTTGAACTCAAGCGTCATCTATGCTGACTGGCGGGAAGCACAGATTTTACGACCCAGTCTTCTTCCGTCTGTATCGCGCGGTCGCAGACCGCTCAGTGCGATTCGTAAAGGCAGACAGATTGGCATCCCTGTAGTTCGCAGCTTCAGCCGGCGATTGTGGGACCGTCTGCATCCCAGCAAACCGAGCCCCGTAGAAGTGAGGAACTACCTTCGAAGCACCCAGACTCGAGCCATGTCCACCTCAGGAGAACCGGTATGCTATGCCTGCGCGATAGAAGAATTACGGCCGGCTCCGACGGACCTGGTCCTTGTCATCCACGGTATAGGCCAGAAGCTATCAGAACGAATGGAAAGTTTTCATTTCACTCACGCGATCAACGCCTTCCGCAGGACCATCAATATGGAGCTGAATAGCGAGCCCGTGTGGCCCCACGTGCGTTCAGGACACGGAGGGATCATGGCCTTGCCTGTGAATTGGCGCTCAACACTGTCCCTGGATGAGGCCAATCTCGAGTCTCCAGCGGCCGGAGATCCAGCTTCCAATCACTATTCCTTGAAGGATATCACACCGGAGACCATCCCCGCTGTCAGATCCCTGATTAGCGACGTCATGTTGGATATCCCATACTATCTATCGCATCACAAGCCCAAAATGATCCAAGCCGTCGTCAAAGAAGCCAACCGTATCTTCCGCCTGTGGTGCGAGAACAACCCAGGATTCCAACAGAACGGCCGGGTCCATCTGCTCGCACACTCCCTGGGGAGTGCGATGGCCCTGGACATCCTCAGTCATCAGCCCACCAAGATCCCCAGGTTTGATTTCTCCACAACCAGCGTGCACGGAGACATCTTCGAATTCGACACGAAGAACCTATTCATCTGTGGCAGTCCCGC
Source organism: Aspergillus aculeatinus CBS 121060 (assembly GCF_003184765.1). Classification (NCBI taxonomy): domain Eukaryota; kingdom Fungi; phylum Ascomycota; class Eurotiomycetes; order Eurotiales; family Aspergillaceae; genus Aspergillus; species Aspergillus aculeatinus. The sequence continues at coordinate 544,651 of NW_020291474.1, forward strand.
CGGATTCTTCCTGTTCCTCAACAAGGGTAAACTTTCCGCTCATCGACAGTATCCATTCAAAATTCCAAACTAACCATTACACCAACCCAGCCAACCTCCTCCCCCGCCGCGGCCGCGACAAACCCGGCTGCGAGGGCGACGACCGTCTCCGCGGCGTCGCCGGCGAAGCAGACACATACGGCTGTTTAGCCGTCGACAATCTCTACAACATCATGCACACTACAGACCGTAAGCCCCCTAGCCCCCTGCCCCTCACCAAGTACCATCCACCTCCACCCCTCTCCATCACGCAACTAACCCCCCGGGGAAACAAAAGCAATCGCCTACCGCGTCAATGCAGCCGTGGACAGCGACCTCGCCGCCTCCCTCAAACCCGCCTCCATCCCCACCACCACCTCGACCATCTGGTCCTCCTTCGGCAACGTCTTCCGCTGGTCGAGCACCACCACAACCAGCAACACGACCATCCCACCTCCTGCCATAACGGCCAAACTCCCCACGCAGGTCGAGCTGGAAACCCATGATTTCACCCGCGAAGAGATCGCCGAGAAACGCATGCTGCTGCTGAATGACAACGGGCAGATCGACTACTACCTGTCCGGCGGCGGTGGGCCCCTCAATATCCAGTACCTGAATATGTTGAGCGCCCACAGCAGTTACTGGACGCTGACGGACTTCGTGCGCTTTGTGGTCATTGAGATTGCGAGGAAGCAGGGGCGGGAGGCGACGTTGCCGGTGTTGCGGGCGGCGAAGAAGAAGGGGTGGAGGGTTGGGAAGGTTTGATTTTTGGAAAATCTAGGGTTTGGGATTGTGGTGGTTGGGATTGAGGTAAATGGTGAATATGACGGATGATTGTGAGGGTGGAGTTTGGGATTGATACCCTGGTTTTCCTTAAGTTTTTCCTAATTCTTGGTTAGGAGGTAGATAGAATCTCTTGAGGGTTTGTTTTTCTTGATTCATCTGTACGCTTTGGGTATTTATGCTACATATTGAATGGAGTCGGTCATATTTCCTGTGGTGTTGGTAGGTTGGTATTTAGTATTTCCTGACTGCGGGTGGGGGGAGCTATATCTTTTTCACTGTAATTGTGGGAAGAAGCGACAAACCCTGACAACTCCAATAATTTTCAAAGCTTGTCTCTTTTGAACATCCCAAGTAAGCATATTCTCAATACATATGGATATTTGAGATTGCTTTTGCAGTGAGACTGGTAGCTCAAGCCTCCGCCACAACCGGCCCCAACATCAACGCTTCCACCAACGCCCCCTTCTCGACCTTCCCCTTCCCAGGCCGAAGCACCACCAACGCATTCGCACTGGCCAGACTGCCCACTCTCGAACTTCGCTGACCCACGCCATCCAATCCGGTGCTCGTGGCATAGAGCCTCCCATCCGAGCGGGAGGCCGTCACCACCGCCCGGTGATACTCCGTGCGCTTGGGGTCGGCGGGGAACGGATGCGCCAGCGCAACCGACACGAGCGGCAGGCCCAACGACGACGGCGTCATCGGTCCTGATCCGCCTTGTCTGTAACCCATGCCCATCAATTTGTGCAACGAAGGCAGCACGAAAAGGTTGAGCGTGACCAGCGCCGAAGCCGGGTTGCCGGGGAGGGCGAAGATGAGTTTGTTCTGACGTTCTTGCTGCACGTCCGTCGAGGACGAAGAAGGCTTGAATGGCACAGTGGCGAAGGTGGTCGGTTTGCCGGGTTTCATGGACACGCGGCCAAAGTGGATGGTGCCGCCAAGCGAGCGTTCGATGGTCGGTTTAAGGAGGTCCAGCTCGCCCATGGAGACGCCGCCGGTGGTGATGATCACATCGACGCCGTGGTTGGCGGCCGTCCCGACGCCGCGGAGAGCATCCCGGAGGCGTTGTTCGAGTTCGCCGGCCGGGGTGTCGCGCGCGATGCCCAGATCGACCGTCGGGAACCCCCAGGACGTGAGGCAGGAGAGGAGGGAGGGGCGGTTCGAGTCCCGGATCTGCCCACCGGTGAGCTGGCGCGGGTCGTCGTGTTCGACGAGCTCGTCGCCGGTGCTGAGAACGCCAACCCGCGGCTTCTGGTAGATCTTCACGGTCCGCGTGCCGGTGGCTGCTAGGAGGCCGATCTCTCCGCCCACAGAGGTGATGAGGTCGCCCTTGCGGAGGATGAGGGAGCCGAGGGCGACGTCGCTGCCGGGTTCGCGGACGTTCTCGCCCGGTTGGATCTCGGAGGTCAGAATCTCAACTGTGGCTTCTTCCTGTCCGTCCGGAGTAGAGGTGGCGAGGACGGTGTCTTCGACCATGACGACGGCGTTGGCGTTCGGGGGCAGCGGTGCGCCGGTAGTGATGCGGGCGATGGTTCCGGGCTCCAAGGGAGTGAGTATCCCGCCCTCGTTGGCGTGGGTGATCGAGGCTACGGGGAAGATGCCTCGGGTATTAGGGCCAGACTCTGATGTTGCTGATGCGATCACGGCGTATCCGTCTACGATGCTGGCGCGGTATGCTGGAACCGCTTCCGCCGCGTAAACGTCCTCCGCGATCACGGACCCGACTAATGCTGTGGTCACAGGGACCTCGATGATGGTGGGTTCAGGCGTGTGCTCGCTGATGAGTCGGAGTGCTTCGTCAACGGAGAGCATGGGGTAGGGGGAGGATCGATAGCGGCGGTTCGGCCCTGCATTCGGGTCGTTGGACTGTGGCCGCTCGGAGGGAGTCGTGTGTGCTCTGGGTATAGCGTGGCCATGACCGTGACCATGAGCGTGGCCGTGACTGTGGTCGTGATGGTGGTGATGATGATCATGGTTTGTTGGTTGAGGTGAGGCAGATACTCCTGCCTCGGCCTCTAGCTTCTTGATGCCGCCTGCGTGAAGGGCTCTAGAGTTCGCACCAGCCGTTTGGCTGCATGCGTGCGGAAGAAGTTTGATAATTGCTTCCAGATTTTCTTTGGCACCTTTGGGGGAGCCGGGCAGGGTGACAATCAAGGTTTTGTCGCGCACTCCTGCAACGGGTCTCGACATTATCGCAACTGATACCTGTTAGCAGTGATGTCCATGCATACAACACAATCAGACATACACGGTGTAACCTTAAGGGATGCGGCAAGCATGCCATGTCTTTGCTCCGGTCAGTCATAACTATTAGGAATGCAGATTCGAGACATAACTCACACCAGGCCAGACGCATGGCGATGGATAAGAGGCGAGACCGCCTGATCGAAGCGTTAGTGTGAACGATGGTGTCGATGCCAGAGTAGATATTAGACGAACCTCAGGGGTGATATCCTTAGTTGCAAAGCCAGTGCCACCACTCACACAGACGAGATTGACCCAGTTTGGCCCATCTGCCCAGTCACAGATAGCACGTTGGATGTCTAGCACACTATCAGGGACGATCTTGACAGCGGGCTTGTCCCAGGTATTGGGGCCCGCCGTTGACAAGACGTTTGTAAGAGCATCGCCAACTTTGTCTGTCGAAGGATCCTGGGAAGCCGTATCAGACACCACTAAGATTGCTGCTTTGAGGGTAGTGGTATCGGTCATGATGAAAGATAATTGTTGGTTGCTGAGGGGCGAGGAAGGAGAGGGATTATTATATCGGAGATGCTTCCTGTCGGCGGGGAAGAGCGATAAGCATGGCGGAGACACTAACTTAACCGATTAAGACAACCGGAATCGGCCATCAACGCAACAACTTGGAAGGCATTTACGGAACACTCTCAACAACACTTTATCATATTCCTGCTCACCAGACAATCCAAGCATACTATGCATCTTCATCACTTTTATATTCCTAGGTCAGCCCCGCTGCCAATTACTATACATCTCTTCCCCGTCGCAATATCAGGCAAAGCAGCGAGATCAACAATGCATTTCGCACGCATAGCCAAAACAAAGTTCTACAGTTGAATCGAATCCGTACGCCCCGATGCAGTAGATAAAGGAGACAAAGAATAAAAAAGAAGCGACGGCAAACGTGAGAGAAGTCATACAATTCATCCCCCCGGACAACAAGCTCCTACACAATCCTTATACTCTTACGCGGCACCGAAGTCGAGTGCCTTGCCGCCCACCAGAAGACCAACAATCAGTCCGAAGAGACCGAGAACCGAGCTGAAAATCTCGATGACGAGGATCTTGACGAACCTGTTGCGCGCAGTGTTAGCAGCCACTCTTCCAGACCCCGGGTCGGGTTGACGAACAAGCTGGGATCCGCAGCATCGGCCAAAGCTGCACCACTTCCATTGATGCCGACCGAGATACCGCAAATCAAGTTACATGTACCGACCGTGATACCCGCCCAGAACAGGGCGTAACCGGTGTAGTAGTCGCTTCCCGAGAAGATGCCGTCATTGTCGACAAGGTTGAGCTTGGAGGAGAAGACGATTGCCATGATGACACCATAGATAGCAACGACTTCACAGAAGATAATGGAGATCAAGTTCTTCGTCCGGATTCTAGGTGCCTTGACACCACCGCCGACGATGGACGATCCCGTCAGGAAGATACCCCTAAAAGCCCGTTTCTCAGCATGACGTATGACCGTATCAGATTGAGGGGATTTTCATACCATCCAGCGCCGACGACTGACAAGCCAATGCACATGGCAATTCCGAGGTTGGCCCACGCATAGGGAGATACCGACTCTAAGAAATAACCGACCTGGGTCGGATTAGCGAGGACTCCACCGCGACTGTCGGCGAGTGTAGCTGTCGCTTACATTGAATCGTTCACCTTGACCGGTCAGGAGCAAATCTAGGTAAAGAGAAGATCATAGTTAGCGCTGGTTCGGGACCTCTATGCAGCTAATGGAGTTGGTTGCCTTACATAGTCCGACCACCAGGAGGGCCACGAATACAACACCGGTGAAATAACGGAGAACCATGGTGGACGTCCCGTAAGTGATATGACCCTATACTTTTGATTGAAGAGAAGGATACAACGAGAGCAGAGGAATAGGAAGAGGGCCTCAGGTATGAGGGGTGGGGAGAGGAGGGGGGGACAAGTAGGGAACAACAAGGACCGTAAGTAGTAAGTCAGTAGGAGCTTCAATAGTGATCGATAGACCCCGAGCCCAGGTGGAACAGCAAGCAAGCAAGTGATGGTGGTGGTGGTGGTTATCGGGCCGGGCATTAATCCGGGTAGTCGGTCTACCGTACTGAGTACCCCCGTACAGTACTGTAGTCAGTCACTTACTCTAAGTACTCCTAACTAAGGTAAAGGTAGTTAGTCCGTCTAATCTATGCAGTGCAAACCTAACATACTGTCTGTCAAAAGTTCCCCGGACGGACCCATGGGTCAACCCAGCTACTTATTTGTCCATTAGACCTTTAGAGAATCTAACCTTCCTCTGGTACGGGTTGATCTGCTCGCCTTCTCCTCCCCTCACCTTCCCCTCCCTCTTCTCTAACCTAACAATTAATTCCGAACCTCTCGAAAGACTCCGCTTGTCACAACTCTCTCGTTCCCTCCCCTGCACCTTCTTTTCCAACTTTCGTCCACCCGCCCACTATCACGAATCGATCACGAATCGATCCTGCGACCTACTTCCGCTACCCCTGATTTCGCCGCTTCAACCACATTTTCGTAGACATGGCTTCCACCTCCGGTGTAGGGTCGTATTCGAACCCTCTGAAGAAATTCAAGTAAGCAGCGCGAACCACCATTGTTCAGCCGCTGCTTGAACCGGTCGCTAATTCGATTGCAGGCTGGTTTTCCTGGGAGAACAGAGTGGTACGAATATCCTCCGCGACAAGAAACCACCCCGCATGCCGTTCCCTTCGCCACGCTAGTCCTGACACTTTTCCTGCAGTTGGCAAAACTTCCTTGATTACGAGGTTCATGTATGATTCATTCGACAACACATACCAAGCCACAATTGGGATCGACTTCTTGTCCAAGGTACCGTCCGTCCGGTCGACGTTGGCCTTCCGATAGCACGGCAAGCTTGCATGCCTGCCCGCGTGGTTGTCCGAAACTAATCAGTGCTGTCTATACAGACGATGTACCTAGAAGATAGAACCGTGCGCCTCCAACTGTGGGATACCGCCGGTCAGGAGCGGTTCCGCTCCCTGATTCCCTCCTACATTCGCGATTCGAGTGTCGCCGTGGTAGTTTACGACATCTCGAATGCCAAATCCTTCCAGAACACCCGGAAATGGATCGACGATGTCCGCGGAGAGCGTGGAAACGATGTCATTATTGTCCTGGTCGGCAATAAGACCGATTTGAACGACAAGCGGGAGGTCACGACGGCACAGGGTGAAGAGGAGGCCAAGAAGAATGGGTTGATGTTCATTGAAACGAGTGCGAAGGTCGGCCACAACGTCAAGCAGCTTTTCCGGAGAATCGCCCAGGCCCTACCGGGCATGGAGGGAGAAAGCAACAGAGGGGACAACCAAAGTCGGTTTTTCCCCGCGAGCCAAACCCCTTTCTTGAATATAGCTTTGCTGACTTTTCCCAGTGATCGATGTTAACATTAGCCCGAAAGAGACCACGACTAATGATGGATGCGCCTGCTAATCACTGGGCTGGCAGCTGCCGACTCAATTTTCTCTTATAACTTCTTCTCTTACTCTCTTGCCTGAACCTCAATCAGCGGCATGAGACATTGTCTATAATGTTCACCCATCCTCAACATGTACATTTCCTCCGGTCCCCCTTCTTTCGAGTGAATAGCGTGTTTAGATCAAGCTTCAATTTTCTTTCTAAACTTAATTGGACCTATCTTTTTCATTTTCACTTTGTCCCGAAAAGACCCCGGTAACCGTAGGGGCCAGGCGTGTGCGTCTCAAGTCCTGAGATTGGATTTGTTTTGCGTCCGGCAGGCGGTGTGGGGGACATATTAATCAAACCATGTGCCATTTTCATAGAAGCTTGACTGTGCACTGCTTTGAATTCAGCTTCCCACAGTCAATGCAGCCACTACACAGCAACAGTGGCGGGTCTACCCAGTTGGCGCGCGGAATCATAGTCATATGTCATATGATCATCGGTTTCGATCTGACCATGGAAAAAGTCTTTTTAAACACGATTATCCCTATTGAATATATTGGTAGTCAGGCTAACTTTTTCATTTCACTGTGCTCCTGCGTCGCAACTCTTGAAATGTGTTGAATGGTGTAAGCAGATGAAACGGGGCCCCCAAGAAACCCCTGAGTGAAATTTCACAAGGCGGATTGCATGTACTGCGTGCGTACTCATAAGTAGACTATGTATGGAGCAAACAACGCCTTCCCTCGTACTCGTATTTGTCGGTGGGCGGAAAGTAGAATAATAATGTGCATAAAAGTTTTGCCTAGTGGTTTGTTCCGCTCGGTCGAAGTGGGTAGACTACCTGGATACGGTGGTTAATTCAAGTCCAGAGCCGGAGAAGAGAATTCTTGTGGTGGTCTGCAACTCTTCAGCAGGAGGGGAAGGTAAGACCAATGAAAAAATACAATGTCATGATTATTAAATCAATCAATCAATCAATCAATCAATCAATCAATCAATCTGCAGACCACCTCGTGCCAGATAGGGACCAAAGTACTGTATGAGAAAGATTGTAATGATGTAGATACGTCATGGGGGACCAGCTGGGGCAGGGACTGTTCAAAGGCCCAAAGGCCCCAAAAAAATAAAATGAAATCCGTTAGTTTAAAAGACTTATGTACACAGTACAGCGTACGGGGTACAGTAAGTAGTATTCCAGGAGGGACAAGGCAGCGATCGGCGGACCCGACCGGATAGAAAGCGCCGCCCCTGGGCCAATTACCCGCAATTTGGGCGCCCAGCGTTGCTTTCTCTCACGCACTCGTTCACTCTTTCAACCTTGAGAACCGTAACTACTGCGTACTACTCCGTACTGTAGTTAAAACTCCCCTTCCCTTCTCCAGCCGCCCCTCTCCCTCTCTCTCTACCTACTCACTCACTCTCCTTCTCCGTCGTCACCTTCCATTCCTTTGCCTCTTTTTGTCACACTCCCTTTCTCCATTCATCATCACCACCACCACCACTACCATTTCACCCTACTCTTATCGATTTGGCACATTTTGCCCCTCAGATTTAAACATCATGGGGTTTTCAACCCGTCTCCTCCGCATCCCGCGGCCAGAGGTATGTTCCTATCTATTGAATTAGTGGTGAAATTTTACGGAGTTCCGCCTGCCTCCGTTGCTCAGTCGCTCTCTTCTTGAATCGAAGCTGACTTAACCCAATCCCGGCTGGTCCGGGTTTCCAAACACACAGACCTTTCTCTATGTCATGAGTCTTCAGACCGGTGCATCCTTAATCACTTTATCGTTACTTCTCAACAAAATCAGCGGCCTCTATGGCTTGCTCGCCCTTTTGACCGGTTACCATCTTTCACCTGTCCAACTGTCGATGTACCTTTACTCCCTCCTCGCGCTGGGTCTCGTCACATATCTCTTCCCTCATATTCGCCAACAGTCTCCCCTGCAATGTCTTGCGCTCGCCTGGCTCTACGTTCTCGACAGTATCATTAATGCAGCCTACACCACCGCCTTTGGGGTCACATGGTTCCTCGTTATAGCCCAACACTATGATAATGGAAGCGCCTCCGGACCGGGCGCGGAGACCATCGCGCAAACCGCCGGTTTCACCAGTCCAAAGTACGATTCGTCGCACAAGGATCAAGCCGATCCCTATGCAAGGAGATCGGATGCCCTGGGTAACGCCGTGTCTCAGCCTGAAAGCTTCCAAAGCATCGTTTTCATCTGCCTGCTGTGGACCATCCGCATTTACTTCGTCTTTGTCATGCTGGCCTTTGCGCGACAGGCCCTCCGTCTCTACGTCGCCGTGCCGCGACACACTCAACTCCCGACCCACAGCCGCAACACCTCCATCGCTAGCGTGGCTAGTGTCGCCGACATTGATCGCGAACCATTCTCTGCGCACAGCCCCGATGGCCAAGGGTGGCAGGGTAAACTGGGACGTATCATGATCAGCATCGGTCGCAACTACTGGCTGGGTGAAGATGAGGAGGGCGGTAATTGGGTGAATACTCTCAACCGCAATTTCCGCGCCCGCAACGCAGAACCTGAGCTGCCCGGTCCCCTTGAGAGAGAAAGAAGACGGCGATCGGGTACCGGCCCTCCCCAGCCTTCTCAGTCAACCGTCCAGGCAGCCGCCCTGCTGCAGCCGGTCTACGAACACGTACCGGGAACGAATGGAAAGATGCATGGCTGGAATGATGGCAGGTAGTCTCGCACTCGAAGCCAACAGTCAACACTGAGCGTTGCCGACTTATACAAAAAGCCGATTCTCACCTGTCGCAGGGCTTCGGTTCCGTCTCCGAAAGGCTGGCATATTAGCGCCCCTTCCACGAAGTGAGGCAGCTCCCGTGCTATCGGCGACAGTAATCCCGCGCTCTTGCTGGAGGCTTGACCACTTTCCAGCCTTGGCCATCAACCTTAGCCATCAACATATCAGACATTCTCCTCCTCTTTTCTTTCAAAGCCTTGTTATTTAAACTTATTGATACGATCTACATACTTATCTTCACGAACCGGACAAGCGGACACTGGCTGGGATGGCGGACCTACCTGCAACATTTCCACCGTCTTCTGTACTCCAGGGAGGCGTTGGTGTTGTTTGTGCGTGAAGGGGATCGCCTAGTGCCACCATTGTTGGGAGGTGGACATAATTGACATTCATGAGGTCTTGTGATGCCCTTTCTGAATTCGGCGTCTGGGACATGTACATTGCTTGCTTGGGATATTGGGGGTGGGGATTGGGTGTGATTCTGGCGTCTTCAGGGTACATTTTGCGTGCATCGTTCTAGGGATCTGCATATATTTTCGACCATAGTTTTGCCCCGAGAGCTTGCATCATATGATGTGCAGAGCATACATACATATTATATCACTATTTTTGGGATCGTATTAGTCCATCAACCCGAGGTGTATTGTTCGTAGATATTCAAACCCCGTTACGGATCCAACCCCGGGCTCTCGACCGAGAACGTGGTGGCTGCTGACGAATGCGGTCCAGCTGCAGGTCTGCGGCAAATGTCCCCGGATATCCGCAAAATCGAACGATGTGAACTAAGAGAAGATGGTGTTAGCTATCAAGAGTAGGAGGTACGCAAACTCCGTCTTCAGACCATAATTGAACAAGTGAGCTCAAGTAGATGAGCTAGTGTCACTGGTCTACCGGGGGGGGGGATAGTTAATCTAGATTAATCATATTTACGATATTGGATTGAAATGTATCGGCATTCGAAGCAAAAACCGCCGAGCCCGGCCAAAGTGACGTGCTCGAGTGGAAAGTCACGGGACCCTTGCACTTTCCTCCATTGGGCCTGTTTGCACCCTCACTCAGTTGCAGTTTGCATCGATGTCGTGATCGCAGTCCAATCAGATGGGGGGTAATCCAACCCCCGATGGCGGAGATGGACCCAAAACTATGAGACGAACAAGACTGCTGCTGCTGCTGCTTGGAACTAATCCTAGGTGATTCATACTGGCGAACAGAAAAAAAAAAATTAAAGGAGTGCACGGCAAATCAGTCCAGCTAAATTATTTATCTTTCTGCTGTACATCCTCTTTTTTTCCCTTTCTCTTTCCCCCTCACCTCCGCTCTCTTTCCCCCTCCCCCCGTACCTCTGCATTGTCTCTGAATTGAGTGGGGAATCACCGTATGCGGTGATATCCAATTCCTCGATCTCCCGACTCCCCTCCTTACCCCCACCTTCTGCGCATTCAGTTGCGTAGCAAGCCATTGTCAACATGGCCTCCATTTCGACCGCTGGAGAAGCAGGTATGTTGCGTCAACCCGAGTCTTTCTCTACTATACATGATTGGGAGATATTCCATCGCTGCTCGTTGTATTGGGCCTAATGGGCTAACTGTATGCGCTGTTCAGTGGCGAGAATCGCCTACCTTACCAGCGATGTCGTTCTCTCCGTTCAACCCTCTCTGCAGGCAGATTCCTTGTTCTCCAAGACTTTGAAGACCCTTAAGACGAAGAACACTTCCAGCGTCTTGTCTAGAAGCACCCCAGAGGTACGTCTTCACTTCCATGTGAATGAATCTGGAGAAGGTGGGAAGCTAATGGCCAAGTAGATTGTGGCCGTGCGATACAATGAGGATCCTCTTCTCTCCGCTTTCCACCCTCTGCAGACTGGCGATGCTGTGTCCGTGGTCACCAGCTCTTCTGCACTACTTTCCTCGATTCCTCACCTTTACCGTTTGGCAAACAACCCGATTGTCCTCCATGTCGCCCTGGAGCCCTATCCTTTCCCAGACTACTCCGTGATCAGCTCTATCCGGCAGTGTGGGTTCACTTTCCTGCACTCGGAGACTCTCCAGGAGGCCCAGGACATCGCTATCACCGCACATGCCTTGGCCCGCAAGTCTGGCAAGGGCGTCATTCATTTCTTTGACCCTGCCAACTCTGCCCGCGATGATGCTATCCCAGAAGAGAACGCCGACCTCGTACGGTCTCTATTGAACCTAGGCCCAGACGCCGCCACCCATACTGCAGGATCGGGTGTCCAGACTCTGTACACTGATTCAGGCCGCGTCGCCACCGTTTCGGAGGATGCCGCTGAGAGCACCAATCAACAGACTGGGGGCACTTCCACCCCTGCTCAAGCCTCGCAGCTCTCTGCCAGCCTTAGCATCGATACCTCCTCTGTTGGCTCCTCTCGCCGGGACAGCAGCACTGATAGCCGCGGATCGAGCTCTGCTGCCACTACGGTTGATGCTTCGTCGGTTCGCCCCGTCAGCGCTGCTGATGTCTTTGAGTGGACTTCTCAGATCTGGAAGAGTCTTTCCGAGGCTGTCGGACGCAACTACCGCGCTATCGAGTACACCGGCCCCTCTGATGCCAAGTCGGCTATCTTTGTGTTCGGTTCGACCGGTGTGTTTGTGGATGTTCTGGGCAAGGAGGAGTCTGGTGAGCTGAGCAGTGTGGGACTGATCACTGCCCGCCTGTACCGCCCCTGGGTTGGTGGTCAGATCATCAACTCTATTCCCAGCTCTGTGGAGAAGATTGCAGTCCTGGAGCAGGTCCGTAAGACCACCAAGTGGGGTCCCTCGTTCATGGATCTCCTCTCCAGCCTCTCTCCTTCCTCAGCCGGTCGGCCTACCCCCCAGATTGTTGGTTACAGACTTGGCTATGTTGAGCCCTCGACTGCGGTCCAGGCTCTGCGTGGCATCGTTCAGAACTTGAACTCCCCCTCTCCCATCCAGAACTTGGAAATCGGAAGCTCCAAGGTCCCTACTCTCCAGAGCTCCCTCGAGCAGCCCCACATCGAGAATGCCTACATCAAAATCCTGAACCAGCTTTTCGGTGAGCGCCTTCACGTCGCCAACCAGCTGGGCTCCAAGAACGCTGGTATCTCCGCCACTATTGCTGCTAGCCCCGAATACGGATTTGGTGCCTTGATTGCCCGTCTGGAGCACCGCAAGCGTTTCATCCGCGAGGTTGAAGATGCTTCGAAGGCTTCCACTTTCGCCACTGATGTTCCCCGCTCTTGGCTGTCCAAGTGGGCTCTGAGCGCTTCTGATGCCTCCAAAGCCAACAAGCTGGCTCCTGATGTGATCGCGCGCTTGTCCAACGACGGCTCCCAGCTCGCTAGACAGCTTCTGGCTTCCAAGAAGCTCTTCTACGACGAGTCTCTGTGGCTGATTGGCTCTGACGCCTGGGCTTACGATCTCGGAAACTCTGGTGTTCACCACGTTCTCGCCTCCGGAGCCAATGTTAACATGCTTATCATTGACTCTCAGCCTTACTCTGAGCGCACCGCAGCTGATCCTACCCGCAGAAAGAAGGATATCGGTCTGTATGCCATGAACTATGGCAACGCCTACGTCGCTTCCGTCGCTGTGTACGGCTCCTACACTCAAGTGCTCCAGGCTATGGCCGAGGCCGAGAAGTTCGAGGGACCCTCCGTCATCGTCGCCTACTTGCCTTACAACCAAGAGAATGACTCCGCTTTGACTGTTCTTCAGGAGACCAAGAAGGCTGTTGACCTTGGATACTGGCCCCTGTACCGCTGGAACCCCGCCAACGAGGAGAAGGGTGAGGCCAAGTTTATCTTGGACTCTGACCGTATCAGACGTGAACTTGAGGAGTTCCTGCGCCGTGACAACCAGCTTACGCAGCTCACAAACCGCCAACCCAAATTCTCCTCTGTCCTTGCCGAGTCGTATGGTACCGAAGTCCGTGCTTTGCAGAAGCGCCAGGCCAAGGACTCTTACGAGAAGCTGCTCGAGGGTCTCTTCGGTGCTCCTCTGACCATTCTTTTTGCCTCGGATGGTGGTAATGCACAGAACATTGCCAAGCGCCTCGGTAACCGTGGTCGCGCTAGAGGCCTTAAGACCCTTGTTCTGGCTATGGATGACTACCCCACCGAAGACCTCGCCACTGAGGAGAACGTGGTCTTCATCTCCAGCACTGCTGGTCAGGGAGAGTTCCCCCAGAACGGCCGTGGTCTCTGGGAATTTGTGAAGAACTCTGGCGACTTGGATCTGTCCTCCATCAACTACTCCGTCTTTGGTCTCGGTGACAGCCACTACTGGCCCCGCAAGGAAGATAAGATCTACTACAACAAGCCTGCCAAGGATCTCGATGCTCGCGTTGCCTTCCTGGGCGGCCGCAAGCTTACCGATATTGGTCTGGGTGATGACCAGGATCCCGATGCTTATCAGACTGGCTACTCTGAATGGGAACCTCGTCTCTGGCAGGCTCTTGGCGTTGACAAGGTCGAGGGTCTTCCGGAGGAGCCTGCTCCGTTGACCAACGAAGATATCAAGATTCAATCGAACTTCCTGCGTGGTACCATTGCCGAGGGTCTTCTGGACGAGAGCACTGGTGCCATCTCGGCTAGTGATCAGCAGCTCACCAAGTTCCACGGAACCTACATGCAGGATGACCGTGATGTTCGTGACGAGCGTAAGGCTCAGGGCCTTGAGCCTGCTTACAGCTTCATGATCCGTTGTCGTCTGCCGAGTGGTATCGCCACTCCTTGGCAGTGGCTGCAGATGGATGCTATTAGCAGCTCCCACGGTAACGAGACCATGAAGCTCACTACCAGACAGACCTTCCAGTTCCACGGTGTCATCAAGCGCAACCTTCGTGGCGCTATGCGTGCCATCAACAAGTCTCTCATGACTACCATCGCTGCTTGCGGTGATGTCAACCGTAACGTCATGTGCAGTTCGCTCCCTGAGCTTTCCACTTTCCACCGCGAAGCCCATGCCGTCTCCCAGAGAATCAGCGACCACCTTCTCCCCGCCACCTCTGCTTATCACGAGATCTGGCTCAAGGATGATGATGACAAGAAGGTCCAGGTTGCTGGTGATGCTGTCGTAGACCACGAACCCTTGTACGGTCCTACCTACCTTCCTCGCAAGTTTAAGATCACGATTGCCATTCCTCCTCACAACGACACCGATGTCTACGCCCACGACATTGGTTTGATTGCCATCAAGGGCACTGATGGACACCTGGAGGGTTTCAACATCATTGCTGGTGGTGGTATGGGTACCACTCACAACAACAAGAAGACCTACCCCCAGACTGGACGTATGTTCGGTTACGTCCCTGCGGATCAGGCCCATATTGTCTGTGAGAAGATCATGCTTGTTCAGCGTGACCACGGAGACCGCAAGAACCGCAAGCACGCCCGTCTCAAGTACACCATTGACGACATGGGCGTTGAGGCTTACAAGGAGAAGGTGGAGGCTCTTCTTCCGGAGGGCCTGCGCTTCGCTGAGCCTCGTCCCTTCAAGTTCGACTCCAATGTCGACACCTTCGGCTGGCTCAAGGATGAGAAGGGTCTGAACCACTTCACCTGCTTCATCGAGAACGGTCGTATCGAGGATACCGCCGATTTCAAGATGCGTACCGGTCTGCGCGAGCTCGCCAAGCTTGACAAGGGTGAGTTCCGTCTTACCGGTAACCAGCACGTCATCATCTCCAACATCAAGGATGAGGATCTGCCCGAGGTTAAAGAGTTGATGGCCAAGTACAAGCTTGACAACACTGCCTTCAGCGGTCTCCGTCTGTCTTCGTCTGCTTGTGTTGCCTTCCCCACCTGTGGTCTTGCTATGGCCGAGTCTGAGCGCTATCTGCCCGTTCTCATTGGCAAGCTGGAGTCCACTTTGGAGGAGGTCGGTCTCGCTCAGGACAGCATTGTCATGCGCATGACTGGTTGTCCCAACGGTTGTGCCAGACCCTGGCTTGCTGAGGTTGCGTTCGTCGGTAAGGCGTACGGCGCTTACAACATGTACCTGGGTGGTGGCTACCACGGCCAGCGTCTGAACAAGCTGTACCGCTCCTCGATCAAGGAGGACGAGATCCTTGACATCATGAAGGGTCTCCTCAAGCGCTACGCTGCCGAGCGCAACACCGACGGCGAGGTACCGGAGAGGTTCGGAGATTGGTGTATCCGTGCTGGTGTGATCAAGGCGACGACTGACGGACAGAACTTCCACGAAGGAGTAAGTTGATCTTTGGTTGTTTTATAAGAAGTACTTCGCTAACAACATCTTTTCAGGTTGCTGAGGAAGATGAAGAGTAAGATGCTCGTCGATGAGATATAGCGATCAAGATATACTGTATCGCATTGTTCTCCTTGCATCATTGAGAAAAATATTTATTTGAACGAACTGTTTATGATCTTGGATGATGATACAGCTAGCTCTTTGTACATACTTTTGATGACTAATTGTTCCTATACAACTATCTTGAGTTCTCATTTTTTCCCCTTGCTCCTGTAGCTCAACAAAATTGTAGTCAGCATTGAAGCGGATGATCACCATGTGATTAATCTCCTAGTTCACTGCTGCAAAACTGGTGGGCGCCGCAGACTCGTACCGACACTCATTCTACAAATGGAAGGCGGTATCAACTGCAGTGCCCACCGCGGGGACAGTCTTATCAACCTCCGCCTCCGATAAAAAAAAAGGCGGTTGCGAAAAAAAAAAAAAGAGAGGCACATCACATCATCAGCTTCCCCGCTGTCATTTCCACGATTAATTCTAACACAGCGCTTTAATCACAACTGACAATTACCATCGACCTTCCCTTTCCCTCTTCCCCCGTTCGAACCGAGAAAACCGGAACAATGACCACCCCCAACACCCAAGACGACGACCCCATCATCGCCTCCTACAACATCTACCTCACGGACTCGGAGATCTCGCGCTACGTGCTGCAGTACCTCGACCGCCCGACGGGGTACAGCTACGACGACCGTCACGGTCAGAAACCCACGGGCTTCCGGCTGAAGCCCTCGACGGGCCTCGTCGAGGTCGACGTGCCCATCAACACCCGCGTGAACTACGACGTCAGCAAGGGGTTGCGCTACGGCGATGCGCTGAAGAGATCCCAGCGCGCCAGGGAGGGGGGCGCCTACGGGATGGCCGGGGGGTTCAGTACTGGGGGGAGCAGTGGTGGTGGTGGTGGTGCTGGTGGGAAAGTCAAGATGGAAGGTGCCGGTGCCGGTCCGATGCAGGTCGATGAGGGGAAGGAGACGGCGCAGTTGTTGCGGGTGCAGACGCTGGGTGGGCGGATTAAGGGGTTCGAGGGCGGTGATCCGGTTTATATGTTGGGGGCTTTTCGGGGGGGTGAGTTTTCTTTTGCTGGCTGGTTCCGTCCCGGGTTTTTTTCGGGGGTTCAAGGATGAGGCTAATTCGCTCTAGAAAATCTTCATCTGTCGCCGGTGACCGCGGTGGTGCAGTTGCATCCCCAATTGCATCATCTCGATGCCTTGGATGAGATCCCGGCCAAGGGGAAGGGCAAGGGTCGCGGCAAGGATGGGGAGGAGGAGCGGGCGGGGCCGGCGGGCGAGAATGAGGCCCGCGCCATCGATGTTAAGATTAAGGCGGCCGGGGAGGATGGGGAAGCGGCTACGGTTGCGGGCAACCTGGACCTCTTGAAGCAGATGCAGGATGAGAAGTGGAGGGATTATGAGTGGGTGGATGCTGAGGTGAGTTTTTTTGTTTTTTGTTTTGCGTCTCGAGAAGAAGATCCCGTAAGAGAGGGACGGGACAGCACAGGACAGGACAGGACAGCATGCTGATGTTCTTTCTGGTTGAAAACAGACCGAGGAATCGTGGCAACTATACGAGAACTACATGATGCATCAGGATGTCGAGACTCTGCCGCAGCTGCAGTCGGCGATCGAGTCCGAGGAGTATCTGGATAAGATGAGCGCGCCCCGGATCGACCCTGCTCGGCCGGAGTTGACGGGTTGGGCGATGAAGCAGAACCGCAAGAAGCAGCGCGAGGAGGCATTGCCCCGGGAGGGGGCTGCTGGGGACGGTGGGCAGCAGTAGGTATAGGTAGGTATAGGCATGTTAGTTTACAGATGGGTTACGACAGGGCAATGACTTGCATTATTTTTTTGCTAGTACCGAGATATCACTGTACGGAGTAACTTAGAGATACGAGACCTACTTGTTTGAGGAATGATGAGCACCACGCACGGCGAAAATCAATTCAAGTGTATAAATTTCTCATTGAGATGTTCCAGCTGGATACCCGCAGTAGGCTTGACTCCGTGAGCACACTCATGTGGAGCAATTTCTCTTCCAGTTGCCTCCGCCGAAACTCGAAGAATCTCGACTAGAGATGGTCCTGGCCAATCAGGTCTCCGGACAGCGAAAATCTTATCGCGCTTCCAGAAGGTCACGTGCAGTCATGTGCAGTGCTATCGCCTCTCCCCGGCCCGAAGTTCTGCTGCTGCTAGAAAACAATTACTTATTTTTCCTCCCGTCCTTTTGAGAAGAAAAGTAGATTGGGTTTTTTTCTCTCTCCAATTTGCCTTCACAATTGTTATCCTCTCTTCCTTCTTCCCCCTTATCTCTCATTCTTTTCTCCTTTACGTCTTCGGCGGGCTGCAGTGCGGCTATCGATTGGAATTGATGAATTGAAGTTTATTGCCTGGCAATAAGCTCGCTCTTGATCACTCCAATCCCCCATCCTGCATCATCCTCGTTGACACTGTCTTTCTCCGTGCCTTCGCCATCGCGTTCGGCTTTACCCTCTTCTTCCATACATAATATCCTATTACTTCACGATTAATCACTGTCGAATTGCATGAGCCTTGTTTTTATATCTTTAATAGCGACATCTCTTCTACCATGTTGTCCCGCGTCGCTCTTCGGAAAAATGCTTTGGCTCGCGTGCGAGTTACCGGCCGCTCGGCCTTGCCATCACCGGCAACATTGAGGCTTCATTCGCAGTCAACTCGATCAGCCTCTTTCACAAACACTTCGTCTACAACAATCACGCAAGACCGTTCTCGCCGACCTTCCCTGACCTCAAACCGAAACCTTGCCACCGCCGCAGACCAGTCCGCGCTCAGTCAGGGGTCAGGCTCATATATCCCTTTCGACACTGCCTCCTCCGAGGAGTCTTCCTTCCCTGGCGACAGCTTCTTTGATCAGAGGCTGTCTCCCTTTTTCAAACCACATCCCCAGGGGCTCGCTAGTTCTTCTTTGATCATTGTGAACGAGGCTGCGCAAACCAGGCCCAAGGTGCAACGGAAAGTGAAGGGCCTGGGCGGTGACGCGGATGAAATGCTTGCCAACCTTGATGTGTCTCTTCGCATCCACCAGTATGAGAGATCTGCTACACTGATCAGTCGCTTAAAGGACTGTTATCCTCCCGGATCACCTGAGTACCTTGCCTTGTGCAACCGCCACCTGAACGAGATCGTCTCGCACATGTCCGTGACCCGGCAGCATGAACTGGTCACTCCCTGCCAAAGGTTTTTCGAAGTGGAACTTCGAGAACACGGTCTCGAGCCCAATGCTACAACTTTCGCGGTCATGATTCGGATGGCCCTCCGCATGTTTCACGGCTCCAAGCGCGACAGAACCGTGCGCAGGTACTGGGAATTGGCCAAGAGCAAATCTTTGGAGGAACGAGTTCTTGCGGACTCTGTCTTTTCGGAGTCGGATTTGGGCGAGCTGTCGCAGGTCGGTCCCCTCCCTTCATATCATTTTTTCCCTCACTGCCCTTCGTTCTCGCTATCAATGAAGACATGCTAATCGTCTTATTCGTGTAGATCTGTTCTGACGACGTGCAACGTGTGGCCATGGGTCACTTCAATTCTAACATAACCGGCGATGATGCCTCGGTCGCCGAGTCTCAGGCTGTGGAGGTCAAGGCTGTCAAACAGAAAGGTCTCGGTCTTTCTTCGCTTCAGGAATCACTCGAACTCTTCTCCGACCCCTCCAGAGTTTCAATGCCCCTTCACGAGGAAGGCACCGTGGAGGACCAGATGCGTCAGCATAGGGAGGCCCGGCAGCGCCAGCTTGAAAAAGATGCCATCCAGTCTGCGCTAAACCGTTGGCGCGCCGAGAGTGACACAAGGAGAAAGCGTGGATTTGATGGTGCTGAGAAGCGCTTAGGACCGATCATCGACCAATGGCTCACTGGGCTGGAATCAAAAATCGAAGAAGAGATCGAGTCTTTCAGCAAGCTATCTGCCAAGCCTGGGGCGTCTATCAACGCAGCGGAACTTGATTTGTTAGAGTATGGTGTTTACCTAAGTGCTTTGAAGGCGGATCGCATTGCAGCAATCACGATCCTGAGTGTCATATCCACCTTCAGCCGCCTGGGAGTGGACCAAGGGACGAAGTTGGCCGGAATTGCTTACGGTATTGGCTCGGAATACCACGATGAGATCTTGGCAGAAAGAACTTTACAACAACAAAAGGAGAAGCAGTCTTCTCAAGGCCTCAGCAATATCAGACAGGCGGTTGCGATTCGCAAGCAGAAGGATGGCCGAGCGCGCTGGTATCACCTTTCGCGCAAGATTGAGGAAGAGGACCCGTCTATCTCTTGGTCGCCTCGAGTGAAAGCCAAGGTCGGCGCCACTTTGTTGGGCTTTCTCTTCGACGTTGCCAAGGCCCCAGTGGAGGTCATCAATCCTGAGACCCAGAAGAAGGAAATCACCATGCAACCTGCATTCCAGCATAATTACCAGATCACTTGGGGCAAACGCGCTGGCTATATCCATCTACATCCGTCCGTCGTCGAAGTCTTGCTCAGGGAGCCTCCCGCCGACGTCCTGAGCCGCCATCTGCCGATGGTTTGCGAGCCCAAGCCTTGGAAGGGCTTGGATGATGGCGCCTATTATGTGTACAAGAGTGAGCTAATTCGTTCGACACCGGGCGAGGGTCTTCAACAGGCCTATGTAAAGGCTGCTATCAAGAGCAATGGGCTTGAAAAGATTCGGCAAAGTCTAGATATCCTAGGGTCTACAGGCTGGGTTATCAACCGGGAAGTTTTTGATGTCATGCTTGAAGCGTGGAACTCCGGCGAAGCCCTAGCGAATCTCGCTGCCCTGGAGCCAAACTTGACCCCTCCCGAAAGGCCGTCTGCGGAAGAAGGTTATGAGGCTGAAAAGAAGTGGGATCGGCTTGTCCAACTCATGGAGAATCGCAAATCCGGTATCCATTCTCAGCGTTGCTTCCAGAACTTCCAGATGGAAATCGCCCGCGCTTACCTCGATGAAACATTCTACCTCCCTCACAATATCGATTTCCGTGGCCGTGCGTACCCTCTGCCGCCTTACCTCAACCAGATGGGCGCCGACAATGCCAGAGGCTTGCTGCTTTTCAGTGAAGCTAAGCCGCTCGGCCCGCAGGGTCTCAGATGGTTGAAAATTCAGATCGCCAACCTGTCAGGATTCGACAAGGCCAGCCTTCCTGAGCGCGAACAGTTCACAATGGACCATCTGGACGATGTACTGGACTCTGCTAACAATGGCCTCAAAGGCCGGCGTTGGTGGCTCAAGGCAGAAGACCCTTGGCAGTGCCTGGCTGCCTGCTGCGAGTTGAGGAATGCGCTCAAGCTCTCAGACCCTACTCAATACCTGTCGCAATTGCCCATTCATCAGGATGGATCTTGCAACGGACTGCAACACTATGCTGCGCTGGGTGGTGATAAGGTCGGCGCTCAGCAAGTCAACCTTGAGCCTTCCGATCGTCCATCCGACGTCTACAGTGGTGTGGCGGAGTTTGTCAAGAAAACCGTCGCCCAGGATGCCGCCGACGGCAACCCAGTCGCCAAATACCTCGAAGGACGGATCACCCGCAAGATCGTGAAACAAACGGTCATGACCAACGTCTATGGTGTCACCTTCATGGGTGCCATGAAACAAGTTCGAAAGCAGCTTGTCGACCACTATCCGGACCTCACTCCTGAGCAGAGAGTTGAAGGTGCTTTGTATATCGCGCGCAAGATTTTCGAGGCTTTGGGCTCAATGTTCAACGGTGCCCACGAGATTCAATACTGGTTGGGAGATTGTGCCAGTCGTATCACTCGGTCCATGTCGCCGTCTCAGATCGAAGAAATGATGCAGGAAGCCATGGGGTCGGCGAGTGCCGCCAACATGGACCCCTCTAAGAAGTTCCGAACCACGGTTATCTGGACAACTCCTCTGGGATTGCCCGTGGTCCAGCCTTACCGAGTCCGCTCGTCACGACGTATCGCGACTAGTCTGCAGAGTTTGAGCATTATCGATACCAACGCGGATGATACTGTCTCGGCCCGCAAGCAGCTTCAGGCTTTCCCTCCCAACTTCATTCACTCCCTTGACGCCACACACATGATGCTATCGGCCATTGCGTGCCACAAGGCGGGTCTATGCTTTTCAGCCGTCCACGATTCCTTCTGGACGCACGCCTGCGACATTGACCAGATGAACGAGCTTCTTCGGGAGGCGTTTGTGCGCATGCATTCTGACGACGTCGTTAAGAGACTGGATGCTGAGTTCAAGGTCCGTTACGGGGACAACCTCTTCCTTGCCAAGGTGCGTAGCCGCAGTCGGATTGGCAAAGCCATCAACGAGCTCCGCAGGAGTAAGAGAGAGAAAGGAAAGAGCTCGAAGATGCTCGAGCTGTTCGATGAATACAAGCGACAGAAATTCTTGAAGTCCGACGATCCGGAGTTGCAGGCCCAGGGCCGGGCGATGGTGACCCCCGCCAGCATCTTTGAATCGCTTGGCGAAGACAAGGATCTGTCTATCTCCACCTCGCTGGGTGCGACGGCTGTTGGTCACATTCCCGAAAATGCCGATATCACCAGTCGAGGCCCTGATCCTCTGGAATTTGACGAGTCGGATCCCGCCATCGAGTCCCTGTTTGGCACGATCGAGACCGATCCGGAGGCGCTTGTCACGGAGCTATCACCCGAGGAGGAAAGGCCCAAGCCGAAGCGCAACAAGCTCACCCAAGTCTCGTACGTGCACTTCTGGCTTCCTATGCAATTCCGCGAGGTCCCAACGAAGGGCAGCTGGGATGTCAGCCGTATCCGAGACAGTCAGTACTTCTTCTGTTGAAGGGCGCATTATATGGGAACCTTCCTCTCTGAGGGTGACCTTTTTTTTCTTTCTACGAATCTTCTGGTCTATTTCTCCTTTACTGATATCCCTTGTATGATTTGTGCTTTGTTTTGACTCTCTGTACCAACAAGTGGGGTGTTCTTGCATGGAGTTTTCGGAGGCGCGTGGTTGCTTCCATACTGTATAGTTAGCACGGGCATTGTTTCGGATCTCCTGTGTCCTAGAAAAGCGATGGCTACAATTTCAATGTATATACATACATCTATCATGAATAACTCCTTTCCCTTTCACTGCTCTTTACGATCGCTAGCAGATGCCACAGTGATGCCTCAGGCATGGAGCAGGGTTCTCTTTACTCAACCAAGTTGTTGGACCGCAGCTACAGTTGCCCGCCAAAGCTCCAGGTACCCTACTCCCTTGTAGTAGAATTGACACTTGGCTTCCATCATGGTTGAGTATAGAAAGATATAGTGAACCTACATCACTAGTGTTACAAAGCTATTCAGATCTCAAAGATCCAATCAGTCTTCTACATATGTGGTAGGTCATGTGCAGTACAAGGGCAAGATTCCGGGGTAGAACATCATCAACAGTGGGATCACCAATAGTAATAAATTCTACAGAGTTTGTCCTCCTTCCGCTTTCTTCCTTCTTATGACTCTTACTTAGCCTCAGCCATGGTTTCTGTTTCCTTTTCTTTTTTTTTTTCTCAGTATTAAATTAGTTGAGTCAAGTCAATGAATCGGTTGTGTTTGTCCAACGCACAGATCCTCCACCAGTTCCTTGGGGGACACGGAGGAAGAGGTCCGAGATGAATCGGGCACTGGGAGTTTGTTTGCAGTAACCAGAAGTAACCAATCTCGTATCGGGTGTGAGCGCCATCCATTTCCCATTTCCCATTTCCCATTTCCTTCCCTCTCCTTCTTGTCAGTGACTGTCTGCCGGTCTGACCCTCTGCAGGGTGCAGATCCGGAGTCACGGACCCGTCAGTATGATCTAGTTAAGTTAAATTGCTGGCTGCTGTTTCTTCCCCCGCCTTTTCTTCCCCGCCGCCCCCTCTTCCAACCAACACCACCACCTGCACCACCACCACCACCACCACCACAACAACCTGATCTGATCTGACCACCCATTACCTTACCTTAGCTAGTGGCTCATCCCATTCGGGTCACCATTCAAATTAAAATCCCTCTCTCCCCCCCCACCCGCCACTAAAATGATGAGCTCGATATTACCATATGCCCATAGCCGAGCCTGACTGCCCACATCGACTGCTAGCAGATGAAAGAAGAAATTCCAATGACTAGGGTTGCCAGCAGCAGTAAGAGGAACACGAGAGCCTAGCCTATCGAGCTACCGACCCTGATGAACTCGATTTAGTGATAGTGTTGCTGATGCTGATGCTGGTGCTGATGCTTCTCGCATGCTGAGGGAACCAGAAGATGAACCTCGGATGGTCTTCTAGACATCCCAGTAATCTAACTACTTGTTCCTACAGTACGGAGACTGTTTGTCAGGATGTAGTCTGTTCTGTGGCGAAATTGCCTAGGCCAACCTGTTATTATTACCTTTAGTTACCTTTAGGGTCTCGGTCTCGCCCATTTGTTCCTACTCCAGCTTAGTCCCGCCCGCGTTCCCCGTCCCCGCATTTCCACCTGGCTCAGCTCTTTCCCTGAAGTCCCTTTCCAGGTTTCCACTTTCCCTTTCCTTCTCCGTCCTCCGTCCCGATCTTTCAATTTCCACGTTCTCAATTTCCCTCCAGGCTTGCCCACCCTTCACCTTTCTCGGTCGACCGGTACCTGGCCTGTTGGTTTAGTTGGGTTGTTCGAGTTCCTTCCCTCTCTTGCTCTCACTCTCCCTTTCCCACACACCCCCCACCGGCAGGCTCAGTTACTCATCCACCCACCACTCAACTTTTTTCTGCTTCATTCTACCATCCCAAGTTTCTGAACTGAACAGCGCTGCGACGACATCTTAAATTAAATCCGTGCTTACTAGCCCATCACCTACTCCACCCCCCTCCAACTGTTGGGGCCTCACGGCCCTCCACCCCAAACGCCGTCTGTCGCCCGCAGCCCGCTCCGTTCTCATGCCTCGGGCGCTTGTTCGCTTTGCTCGGTGAGGATGTCGACCACCGCCATTCAGCAGTACGCCAGCTCATTTGTTCCTTCTTCCTCAGCTTCACAGTCGGGAGGCATGGCCCAATCGCAGACCGTCGGGCTGGATACCCTCGCCGAGGGTTCGCAGTATGTCCTCGATCAATTGCAGTTGTCGCGCGAGGCCGCGGCCAAAACCGTCGGCGATGATACGCCCTCGGACTCGCTGAGAAGCTCGCTGCCCAAATCCAAAGACCAACCTTTCTACCGCGACGACGATAACTCTGTAGCTGGCTCCAGGTACCAACCGCCGTTACACCGAGATCCCCTCGTGGAGGCTCGTTCGGCGATCCGCAAAAATTCCGTGTCGGCTACCGTCCGGCGCAGAATCAGTCGAGCGTGCGATCAGTGTAATTCGCTCCGGACCAAATGCGACGGACAACACCCATGTGCACATTGCATCGGTAAGCTCTTCTGTCTTCGTAGATTGGTTCCTTCCCGCTCCAAGTCCCCCGGTGAGTCAGCAGGCTGACTGACGGCGGCGCAGAATTCGGGTTGACCTGTGAGTACGCTCGGGAACGTAAGAAGCGAGGGAAGGCTTCGAAGAAAGACCTGGCAGCTGCGGCTGCAGCTACCCAGCTGGGCAACGGTCAATCAGCCCAAGAAAATGGCGCACTAGTGGGGGAGCATACGCCCCCGGATCGGCGACGATCGTCTCAGGAGGTCAACGGGCGATTTGACGGGGGTTTTGACACAGCTCAACATCTCAATCCTCCGTCACGACAGGTGCGGGATCCTAATGCTCCTCCGAGTATGTCTACGGTTGAAGATGCGCACTCAGCTCCGCCGCATTCGCAGCCATCCTTGAGGGCCGCCATTGATGTCATGCACATGAACCATTTCAATTCATTGAACAACGAGTCGCATCGTGCTCCAATGCCTGTCGCCGATCTTCGCGCCTTACCGACCTCCATCCTATCGTCGCATGGGTTAAGTGCGGGGTTTGGTGAAAACGCGTTTGCGATGGTGAACTCTCAGGAACCTAATGCTTCCGCTTTGAACCATTTTCGAATTGGAAATTCGGCCGAGAACCCCACGGCTCCGTTCTTAGGACTATCGCCTTCTGCACAGTCTCCAGGCTGGCTGCCTCTGCCCTCACCATCTCCCGCCAACTTCCCTTCCTTTAGTCTGCCGTCATATTCGAGTACGTTACGATACCCCGTGTTGCAGCCCGTGCTGCCTCATATCGCGTCCATCATTCCACAATCCCTCGCCTGTGATCTCCTTGATGTCTACTTTACCAGCTCATCCTCTTCACACCTTTCGCCATTATCTCCTTATGTGGTGGGATACATCTTCCGGAAGCAGTCCTTCCTCCATCCTACGAAGCCACGAGTGTGTAGTCCTGGTTTGCTGGCCAGTATGCTCTGGGTCGCAGCGCAGACGAGTGAGGCTGCGTTCCTGACATCTCCGCCCTCTGCTCGAGGGCGTGTCTGCCAGAAATTACTGGAACTGACCACTGGTTTACTCCGGCCACTGATTCATGGTCCGGCAACGGGGGAAACATCGCCCAACTATGCAGCTAATATGGTCATCAATGGTGTCGCCCTGGGTGGATTCGGCGTCTCGATGGATCAGCTAGGTGCGCAGAGTAGCGCAACCGGTGCCGTGGATGATGTGGCTACATATGTGCATCTAGCCACGGTCGTTTCAGCAAGTGAGTACAAGGCCGCCAGTATGCGTTGGTGGACGGCAGCATGGTCTTTGGCGCGCGAGTTGAAGCTGGGTCGTGAGCTGCCGCCCAACACTTCCCATACACGACCAGACGGCGAGCGCGAGGGCGACACCGAAGGGGATCCTTCGAAACGACACTCCACGTCGTTGATGGCCTCCATGGGACTTGGACCCGGCAGTACAAATATTAATGTCACAGAAGAGGAACGGGAGGAGCGCCGGCGCCTGTGGTGGCTACTGTACGCGACGGACCGTCATCTGGCTCTCTGCTACAACCGGCCATTAACGCTGCTCGATAAAGAGTGCGGGCGTCTATTGCAACCCATGAATGACGACCTTTGGCAAGCGGGCGATTTCTCTACCGCCAGCTATCGCCAGGTTGGCCCTCCTCTCGAGTGCACCGGTCACAGCATGTTCGGGTATTTCTTGCCGCTGATGACTATCCTTGGTGAGATCGTTGACCTCCATCATGCCCGAAGCCATCCACGTTTCGGTATTGCGTTTCGAAATAGCACTGAGTGGGAGCACCAGGTGCTGGAGATTACCCACCAGTTAGACACCTACGCGCAAAGTTTGAAAGAGTTTGAGGCGCGCTACACCAATAGCTTGGCCCTAGCCAACGCGGAGAATGAGCAGATCGGAGAGGGCGCCCATTTGGATCATGTCAGTCCGTCGGGTCGTTCCAGCAGTACGGTCGGATCCCGGGTGAACGAGTCCATTGTGCACACGAAGATGGTTGTCGCGTATGGTACTCACATCATGCATGTTTTGCACATTCTTTTGGCGGGCAAGTGGGATCCGGTCAACCTGTTGGAGGATCACGATCTGTGGATCTCCACCGAAGCTTTCGTCTCTGCAATGAGCCATGCCGTTGGCGCCGCCGAAGCGGCGGCCGAAATCCTGGAATTCGATCCGGATCTCAGCTTCATGCCCTTCTTTTTCGGAATCTATTTGCTGCAGGGTAGCTTTCTGCTACTCCTGGCCGCCGACAAGCTGCAAGGTGACGCCAGTCCGAGTGTTGTCCGGGCTTGCGAGACGATTGTTCGCGCCCACGAGGCTTGCGTTGTCACCTTGAATACTGAGTATCAGGTATGAATTGCTACGACCCTAGCATCCATGTCTTCTAAACTAATACCTTTGCTTTCAGCGAACATTCCGCAAGGTCATGCGCTCGGCTCTGGCGCAGGTGCGAGGTCGTATCCCCGAGGACTTTGGTGAACAGCAACAGCGTCGCCGGGAGGTGTTGGCGCTGTACCGGTGGAGCGGTGATGGCAGTGGTCTTGCCCTTTGATGATGGGCTGGTGTCGCATTGATTCTTATTGCATATTGCCGTATATTCTCACTATACCCATGCAAGCGATTGACATGATGTGATGTGAATTCATCCGCGATTTGTGGGATGATTTCGAGGAGTTTGGGAAGGGGAGCAAATTATCCTTGGGTGCGGTTTGATATCCCTGAGTTCTTGTTTCGGTGGTAAATACTTCTTTTCCGTGGTGTGGTGTCCAGGGCTGGCTTTGTGTACAGTACATGATGTCAGAGCCTTGCGGTGGATATAGCCATTGTTTTGTCAACTATAATCCGTATATAACTATTGATGCTGATCTGCTGTTGTTGACATAGTAGGTTGAACCGAGGTAGGTAGTAGGGAAGGGGTCCACCCTTGTATAGTAAGCATCATCTATTGATATACGAATATAGTACGAGTGTGTAATTCAGGGCTCGGTTATGTGTAGGGACTTAGGCAACGTCTCATCAATGATTATACGTCGATACGAGTCGGTATTCAGCTTCGGAGTCGAATTCGGAGTTTATTTATTTTGTTATCAGAAGTGGGGTCTGTCTCACTACTCAGTAGCCCTGCCTGTCAACTAAGGCCTTCAGTCCCCGGGCCCGCGGCCCGCCAAGTCAACCGCCTTCCTGTTTAGGCACGCTAAGCCTGTTTAGACCTGGGAGTCACCCCACAACAGGCTGAGAGTTCCCAGTAAGTTCTGCTTGACACTGCACTGCACCTTTCTCTACTATGAATTGTGGACGTCACTTGACTAACAGCCGCGGAGGTTAAATACGGATTCAAAAGACCTCCGCCTCAGCCTCACCGAGCTCCCCTTCTTCCCTTCAAACTCCCACAGGCCCACGAAAACCCCATGATTCTTCGACAATGAAACCCGTCATCGCTGTTCCTGCTATTGCAGGTCTTCTCTATCGTGCCTGGTCACACAAAACCCTCACCACCCTGGGTTTGGTCGCCGCCGGGCTGACCGCTTCAGCTCACGCCCTCCACCCATGGTCGACCCCGTTTATCCTGCTGGCCGTATTCTACCTCGGAGGTAGCCGAGTGACCAAGGTGATTCTTTCTTGGATACTACCCATTGAGGCCCTGCTAATGGATCTGATGGGTATAGGTCAAACACGAGATCAAATCCCGCTTGACCCTCTCCGCGACCGGCTCCGAGGGCGGCGAAGGCCCTCGCACCCACGTCCAAGTCCTCGCCAACTCCATCGTCGCCTCGGTGCTCATCCTCGCCCACACCTACGTCCTCGCGAAGCGGTCCGCCGCCGGATCCAACGCCGCCCAATGTTTCTCGAACGGTCACGATGTAGCGGACGTGTTGATGGTTGGGATTGTCGCGTAAGGATTCCCCCCCCCCCCCCCCTTTTCCCTTACCTAAATCAGAAAACCTTTCCTGCCCTGTCCTATGCCACGGGAGAGCTTTTGTTAATGACTGTGTACTGTACACACAGGAACTACGCCGCCGTCACCGCCGACACCTTCTCCTCCGAACTGGGGATCCTCTCCACCTCGAAACCGCGCCTGATCACCTCGCCCACCTTCCGCGTCGTCCCCCCCGGCACGAACGGCGGCATCACCGGCACCGGCCTCCTGGCCGGCATGTTCGGCGCCTTCACCATCGCGCTGTCGTCGGCCGCGTTCTTGCCGTTCTGCGGTGCCCCCCCGGGCGGCAGTACTTTGGGTTTGTTGACGAGTCGCGCGGGGTGGGTTGCGGCTGTCACCGCCTGGGGCACTCTAGGCAGCGTGCTGGATAGTATTTTGGGGGGTCTGTTCCAGGCGAGTGTGGTGGATAAGCGGACGGGGAAGATCGTGGAGGGGTCCGGCGGGAAGAAGGTCCTCGTTCATCCTTCCTCGACCAAGGCGGGTGTCTCGGCCAACTCTGCGGGGCTTACGCCGGCGCGTGGGGTTAGCAGTAGCAGTAGCGCGATGCAGCAGCTGCGGGCGACTGAGGATGCTGCTAATGCGGCGACGGCGACGGCGACGTTAAGGGGGAGTCGGGGGGAGGTTGGTTCTTCTTCTTCTTCTTCTTCTTCTTCTTCTTCGGTGGGAGAGACAACAACGACAACGACAACGGATGAAGGGCATGAGAGTCGGCGGGTGGAGAGCGGGCATGATATTCTGGATAACAATGCGGTGAATGTGTTGATGGCGGTGGTTATGAGTGTTGGGGCGATGGGGGTGGCGGGGTGGGTTTGGGGGCTGGATGGCGCGGATTTGGTGTGGTAGTTTCTTTTTGGAGAGGGAAGGGGGTGGGTTAATGTGTTATGGTAATTTATGGATGCTTGTTATGCTGATACTGGTGAAATGAGTCTTTGCTGATTTGGTTGCAGTAGATATTTCTCTCGGTTGGCTTGTTGGATTGATGATGACATCGGTCTTAAGTCAGTGAGCTAATCCCCAACTTGGATCACACCTTCTGGAATAACTTCTATTCGAACACTAACGGAAGAAGAAAGAGTCTATTTCTACATCAGGGTACAAGTATTGATCTTCTTCTCTGCCGCCCACGCAGCCCATGCTGCCCGATTCTTCCGCTTGATCGCCTCGCGGTATTTCTGCCCCTCCCGGTCCAGGTAGCTCATGGTGACGCCCTTGTCCTGCACGTACTCGTTGAACGCCTTCCAGCTCTCCTCCGACATCAGGATCTCGTTGCGCTGCTCGGGGAAGATGTTGGTCGGTCGGGTCCGTGGCGCCATGCCCTGCGGATACATCTCGAACGTGAAATGTTTCTGGCTGCGGTGCAGCTGGAGTCCGTCTGAGTCGAACTCCCCCGCTACTAATGGCAGGCGGGACTTGGGAGTTAGAAGTCTTCGCTGACTCCCGTCATCGTGGTCCTTGTCGGGGGTTGCTTCCCTGGGTGGCCGCCGGTCCTCCGTTTCTCTTCCCCATGTGTGCGGGGGGAAGTGGAAGTCTGCGGATACAGGGCTAGCGTTCTCCGGCGAATACCCATACAAGCCTTGAGTTCGATTTGGATCCTGCTCCGATTCTTCGGATTGCTGCTGTTCTTCATCGGTCTCATAAGGCATAGCTTCACCGGGTAGCTCCCCCTCCTCGTCCCCCTCCTCCCCCCATGTGTGCTCGGTGTCCTGAAGATGGGGGAAATGGAAGTTCGCGGAAACAGGACTAGTCGACTGCGGCGAGTACCCATACAAATCATGAGCACGATCTCGATCCTGCTCCGATTGCCCGATCTGCTGCCGTTCTTCCTCGGTCAGCCCGGGCCTGGACACCCGCAGGTACCACTTGATGGTCTCACCCTCCGGCGCGTCCAGGATCCCCTCCCGACACGCCTGGAAGCACTGCTGCGCCTCCTGGTAGTTCTCGCGAAAGTACTCCACCCTACCCTGCCAGTACTGGCACCGCGCCAGGCACACCGGGTTGCCGAGCCGGTTGGCGATGGCAAAGGCCTCGAGGACAAAGTGCTCGGCCTCGCGGTCCTGGCCCTCCTCGAGGAAGGTGATCGCCCGGTGCAGGGCCAGGGTGACCTCCCACCGATCCAGCTTCTCGTCGAGCTCGGCCAGCAGCGGCTCGATTGGGGATTGCGCGCGTCTCCGTTGGTATTCCTCCAGCGCCGCTCGCGCCTCGGCCTTCTTCCTGCGACGCGCCGCCTTTCGCGCCGCCGCCTTCTC
Source organism: Aspergillus aculeatinus CBS 121060 (assembly GCF_003184765.1). Taxonomy (NCBI): domain Eukaryota; kingdom Fungi; phylum Ascomycota; class Eurotiomycetes; order Eurotiales; family Aspergillaceae; genus Aspergillus; species Aspergillus aculeatinus. The sequence continues at coordinate 575,689 of NW_020291474.1, forward strand.
CCGGGCCTCCACCTGCGTCGGCGACGGGGTCGACTGGCGGTCCAGGAACTCCGTCCCCACGTACCAGTAGTTCTCGTCCGGGTCGTACTCCTTCCAGGAGGTGTCGCCCTCGTCCAGCGGCGGCAGCGGCTCCGGGTTGTATTCCGAGGCGAGGTCGGAGTCGTTGCCGGCGTCCTCGTCTGAGAAGTCCTTGAATTGATACTCGTCGGAGTCATCGTTCCGCGTGCGGTCCACTTCGTCCTCGGAGGAGGATTCGCCGAAGAAGTGGCGCTTGATGGGTGGTAAGGGGTTCATTTTTTTTCCTCCGCGGTTGGGTATATGTGTGGCCAAAGGTGCTGGGGTTTGTTTGGTTATGAGGTTGTTGGAGATGCTAAGGGGCTTTTATATTCATATGTGTGGGTGTGCCCTTGGGCTTGATGGTGAATGGGCTCTTTCATGGAGCTCGCTGGAGGACAAAGCGCAAAGCGCGGTGGGACAAAGAAATTGTGTCTCTTTCTGGTGAGGCGTGTCCCCAAGCCATTCTGCGGTTTCCCGAGACATCAAGGCGAAGTGTCTCCATCGTAACAGTTTACTCGGGACTCCAGAGAGATTTGATGGGGCGAGCTAAAATGACCTGGGTCATGATAATCATCCTGGCAGCTGCAGCGCAGCAAGGATCTGGGTAGCCCTAATCTTATCACATCTGTTCAGCTTTCCTGGTCCTGTCATCATTCGGTACGGTAGATCTGTGGTGATCATCTGACAGTGCAACCACAGGCAGGCACCGAGTTGCTGGACTTGGCGCATCTGGCGGACCATTTTTTCTGCTTTTGGTTTCTGAAGGCTTCGAGCAACACGAATTGGATTATGAATCAAGAAAACCTTGCTGTGAGTCAGATTGGATCACAGCCTTGGTAAGCAGAGACATGGATCTGAGTTACTTAGTGCAACAAGAGCAACAATGAAAAAAGCGCCGAATGATCTCAGATACTCATAAGGCGGAGTAGAGCAGTACGGAGTATGTCCGTGAGCTGAAGACAAAACATCCAAACGCAGCAAACAGGTGGAGATCTCCACCCCAGAGTGGGGCCGATACGACCCTGGCAGGCAGCCTGGCAGCCCTGGCTAAACAGTGCAACAGTGCAAACACCACAAAGCACAGAGCAATGCAAACAACAACGTCATGATCCTCTCATGCACTCCTCGATCCATCCACTCAATCCATCTCTTTCCCTCCCTCTCCTCAGGTTCTCTCTCTCACTCTCTCGTTCTCGCCCAACTTTATTGTCAGATTGTCAGACTCGTTGGAAATCGCACCCGTATGCCTGCGTCACTTCCGCTTTTCCCACAGCTCCATTGGATCGTTCCACCACTCAGCGGGGGAGTTCGGGGGACAAAAACAGAACCATGATGAATGGACCGACCTCCAAGGAATCCCCTTCCTTGCGTGGTGGGGTATCGTTCGTTCCATGTAAAAATAACTCATCAACTTCCCCTCCTTTCAGCCGTGGTCTGACTGCCCTCGAGCAATAGTTGCGAGTCTCATCATCCATGGCTGACCGATAAGATCCATGCCCCGGTGGGCTGTTTGCATTCCGACTCCTCGGTTTCCACAAATGTTCAGGGACATGCTACTCATACAGGGCACCGGCCCCCCCCTCTCTTTCCCCCTACCAGCAGAAGGCAGTGCACTACTTATGCAGCTGGTCTTGCCTTTCCTGTTTATTTACACCTCGCTCGGATCTTCTCGGTGCTGCAAGGGCCGACTGACTTGACTGACTGACTTGCATTTCACCCCTCTTCCTCTTCATCCTCCTCATTTTACCCCTCTTTCCTCCATACATACTCCCCTTCGCACCCGACGTGCATACGCATTTATACAACAACATTCTTAGGCGCACACACACTACATTGCCTTCTCTTTGTTTCTCTCTCCCTACCTCTTTCTCTGTCTCTTATCTTTCTCTCGCAGACCTAATATAGAGTGCGCCTTTTGGCTAGTCCCAAAACTTTGGTGTTTGAACTGGGATATACGTATTATCCTCCTGAACTTTCCTTGTTCCCCCTTCCAAAGGACCTCGGTATATTATAAAATAGACTTCAAGCCACACGGACCTGCAACCATGTCTCCGTTAACTTGTCCCACCAAGAGGGTCGACATTGTGGCCATCCACCAAAATGCACTGGAGTTCTCCCTGGTGAACGAGATCCAGCGAGGAATCTCTCCTCCGGCTGGCACCACTCGCTCAATGCCCACCATGCTGCTGTATAATGACCAGGGACTGAAGCTCTTCGAGGAGATCACTTATCTCGAGGAGTACTATTTAACCAACGCGGAGATTGAGGTGCTGCGCACGCACGCCCAGCGGATCGTGGAGCGCATTCCGGACAATGCGCAGTTACTAGAGCTAGGGAGCGGGTACGTGCTGCTTTCCATCTTTCTTTCTGGGATCCGGACAACGGAAGCTAAAATGAAATTGAACTGTATAGAAACCTCCGCAAAGTTGAAATTCTGCTCCGCGAGTTTGAGTCGGCCGGCAAGCACGTAGATTACTACGCTCTCGATCTGTCCCTGCCCGAGCTTCAACGCACCTTTTCCGAAATCTCGATCGACGACTTCACGCACGTTGAGTTCCACGGCCTGCATGGCACCTACGACGACGCTATGGCTTGGCTGGATAGACCCGAGAACCGGAAGCTGCCGACGGTGATCATGTCCATGGGGTCGTCGATTGGCAACTTTGACCGGCCGTCCGCGGCGAGCTTCCTGGGGCAATTCGCTCGCCTCCTGGGCCCTGACGATCTGATGATTATTGGCCTGGACGCTTGTAGTGATCCGGACAAGGTGTTCCGGGCTTACAATGACTCCAAGGGTATTACGCGGCAATTCTACGAGAATGGACTGGTTCATGCCAATGCCGTGCTGGGGTATGAGGCGTTCAAGCTGGAGGACTGGGACGTTATTACGGACTACAATGATGCTGAAGGGACACATCGGGCGTTCTACGCGCCGAAGCATGACGTGACCATCAATGGAACGGTGATCAAGCAGGGCGAGAAGCTGATCTTTGAAGAGGCATACAAGTATAGTGCCACGCAGCGGGAGCAGTTGTGGCATGATGCTGGGTTGATCCATAAGGTGGAGTATGGGAATGAGGCCGGGGAGTATCGTACGTTCTTCACTCACCAATTTCCTGTTCATTCCATGCGCGTAGCGCTCTGGAGTCGGCCTGATGTGTGGTCTGAAGCTAACTCGCGTGTCCTACAGATCTTCATATCCTGTCCTCAGCAGTTTTGAATTATCCGACGAAACCTTCACAGTATGCGGCAGGTGCCGTCCCGACATACGAAGAGTTTCGGAAGCTTTGGACGGCGTGGGACATCGTCACTAGATCGATGGTGCCTCGCGAGAAGCTGCTTTCCAAGCCAATCAAACTGCGCAACGCCTTGATTTTCTACTTTGGGCACATTCCTACATTTTTAGGTAAAGTGCTTGGCTACTGGGTTGACTTCGACTTTGCTAAGCCTAGACAGATATCCATCTCACTCGAGCACTGGGCGATGAGCCGACTTATCCCACGTCATACCAGCTGATTTTCGAACGTGGCATTGACCCCGATGTGGACAACCCTGAACAGTGCCATTCACACAGCGAAATTCCAGATGAATGGCCGCCGCTCGACGAGATTTTGGATTACCAAGAACGAGTTCGCAGTCGCGTTCGGTCCATCTACCAGAAGAACGATCTGGTCCAGGATCGGACGCTGGGCGAAGCTCTTTGGATCGGCTTCGAGCATGAAGCCATGCACCTCGAGACCTTTCTCTACATGCTCATTCAGAGTGAGCGGATAAACCCCCCTCCTGCGGTCCCCAAGCCGGACTTTGAAAGAATATTCCAAGACGCCCGAGAGCGCGAGAGGCCGAACGACTGGTTCACCATTCCAGAACAGACCCTATCCATAGGACTTGACGATGACGGGCAATCGGTGCCTAGTGTGTCCTACGCATGGGACAACGAGAAGCCGGCGAGGGTCATTTCCGTCCCGGCATTCCAGGCACAGGGTCGACCCATCACGAATGGGGAATATGCTAGATACCTTCAAGCAAATAGTCTGGACGAAAAGCCAGAGTCGTGGGTTTGGACCCATCCCAAGGGGTCGTCTGGCGTTGTGCATGGTGGACAGAGTAATGGCCACGCTACGAAGGAGTACCTGGCGAGCTTTGCTGTTCGTACGGTGTTTGGGCCGGTGCCGCTGGAGTACGCGCAGGATTGGCCGGTCATTGCGTCTTATGATGAGCTGGCACAATATGCGCAATGGATGGGTTGTCGAATTCCAAGCTTCGAAGAAGTGAAGAGTATCTATGCTCACGCAGCTCGATTGAATGGAGTCAAGCAGGATTTGCCCAATGGATATCGGTCGGTCACCTGATTCTTTGTTTTTTTGAGTCAGACTAATGATCAATAGCCACAGCGAGACAAACGGTGTTAATGGACACGGAAACGGTGTCCTCCCCACCAAGTTGAGTACTCCTGTGAAGCCTTCGCATGATTCCCAGCCAGTGTTTGTGGACCTCGACGACTGCAATGTCGGGTTCAAGCACTGGCACCCTACCCCGGTCATCCAGCACGGCGATCGACTTGCCGGGCACGGTGAGTTAGGCGGGGTATGGGAATGGACGAGCTCGACTTTGGAGCGACATGAAGGGTTTGAGGCGATGAAGATCTATCCAGGGTATACCTGTACGTTCTACCTCAAGAGCATCATGTTACCTGTTGAGACGATTGCTAATCTGACTTTGAAGCCGACTTCTTCGATGGAAAGCACAACATCATTCTTGGCGGGTCCTGGGCCACTCATCCCAGGATTGCGGGGCGGACGACATTGTAAGTTGTTTTCTTTCTGGCCGTGTACATTGCTAACATCGGGATAAGTGTCAATTGGTATCAGCGGAATTATCCTTATCCTTGGGCGGGGGCACGGTTGGTGCGGGATCTTCGATGATGAGAGGGACAGTACCTACAGCACAGGGGGCTGTGCGTCTGTGTGGACTAGTATAGTTAGTTTTGTATTGAGATAGTAACTTTGAGTGATGAGGAAGAAGTGTGAGTTCCGACGATGCTTCTTAAGGTGTGTCTACCTTGACCGAGGGCTGGAAGTTGTGGGTGTAGTTACATCTAAGTGTATCACGACTGTGGTGATGATATTGGGGGAGATTCAGTAGCGTAGTGATGCACCGAGTACCACCGAGAAGTAACTTCCTCTACATGCATACTTTTACTCGTTCAGGACCAGAATTCATCATGAAGACATTCCCAGAAAGAGATGCATGCAGGAGGGTATTGCAATTGTGCTGTAGGTAGGATCCAGATATTGTAGTACTGTACGGAGTACTTTTCACTATCTTAGACCTAGTACCACTTGATCCAACTCATAAAATAGTCAGCGCGGTGCAGACCAACCGATTCCTCTCCCGGCGTGAGCCGAGTTTCTAACACCATGAGAATGTCTTTCAGAAGATAAACAGACAGCGTATGACGGTGGTTGATTCATCACTTTAGATTCCATGTGTCCAAGTTTCTAGGAATATTGTGGGCCTTGCCAGACTCTTCTGATTAGAGGCTGTTCTTGGCAAGGTTGTTTGATGCAGCTGGCATGGTTGGGTGATTTGAGCGTAGGGGCAGTGGCAGTGGCAGTGGCGATGCTGGGAGATTAGAAGTGGTGGTGGTTCTACTTGGATGCTCTCTTTCTCTTTTTCTCTCTGCATGTGTGTGTTCAGATGTCGAGAGTATCAAGCGGGAGAGCACTAGGTTATTATTTATTATGAGGTTCGTTGGTAGGTAATTAGTAGTCCCTTCCCCGTTGAATCTCGCCATTTCCTTATGTAACTTCCTTATCTAATTTCTGAAAGGGGAAGGGACGGAGGGGGATATCATACCCTGCCAAGGTTTTGGTTTCTGTGTTTGGTTGAAGAATGCACCATGTGAAATAGGTGAAGTTACTCCGTAGGCCTGTTATGAATGCTAGTTAACATTACGGGTTTGGGAGTCGAGTCTTTGGTCCGGAGGCTCTCCGTACCTGGACTTAGTACCGGTAGGCCGCCTTGCCGGGTGAGCGGTTCCTGATCGACGCGGGCTCCGGTTGCTCCACTGGAAACTTATGGAGAGTTTGCGGGTTGAGATGAGGGAGGTGATTGGTCTCTTTTTGGGGGGGAAAGGGACTTGGTTGTATGCAAGGAGGGGAAGGGGGACGGAAGGGAAGGGACGGTAGATGTACAGTATGTAGGTGCTGGAGGGAAGGGGAGTGAAGAATGATGGCGGATGGGGGGTTTAGGTTCAGTCATGGGTAGGGTAGGTAGGTGGGTTGTTTAGTTCATGTCACTGTACGGTAGGGTAGTAAGTACTATTCAAGGGGCGCGATTTGATTGTCAATTGATTACTAGTTTTGAGTTGATTCTGTGATCAATATACGTGACTTCTGTTGACAACCGATGAATTGACCACCTTGAACCACAACCACAAACACAAACACAAACCAAGCCTACGTCATCGTTGAATGAGGCAGGGAGCAGAACTTCAGCTGGGGCTGGTTTTGCTGACTGGGCTGGGCTAGTTGGGGGCGAATCACTGCACAGCGTACAGTTTTTACTGGCGGTACAGTACTAGGTACGTACCTAGAATACTATACAAGGGGGAGGTTGGGGCTTTATCTCTGGATTCCACCAGTACATACGGTGTACATTACGCTAGTTTCAGGGGCCGGAAGGTAGCAGCTGTAAGTTAGCAGCTGTCACTGTCTCGGTGTATGCGGTCGCAGCAAAGTTCAGATCCGATCGACTTATCCCCAGGATCATGCTATTCTTGTTGCTGGCATCGTCATGAAGATAGATACCGAGTCTCCCAACACCTCCAGTCGGTGAGTATCAAGGAAAGGGTTCGACTATTGCTTCAGATGGTGGACGATCTCCCTTTCTTTCTCCCCCAGATCGGGGAATGGAGAGCCCTGATTTGGTGATCCTTCCAATTCGCCCCTCCACCTCCCCCCGGGGGGGGCCATTGGCCATTGCTACGGGGACATCCTCAGGGCAGGGCGATTCTGGCATGTAGTACGTATGTAGGAAGATATCTTATTCTATATGTACAGTACAGGAAGGGAGTACGGAGTACTGTAAAGCACAAATCATGGTGAGTCGAGGGAGATAGTGAGTGCTGGCACCTATTAAGTTAGTTAGGGGTCTTCATCTCCTGGGCAATGTCCTTTCATTTACACCTCTGCGTCTTCTACACCAGGTCACATATTTCATCTATCAGATCCAGGTGAGGATCGACAGGCACACACAGCCCCAACAGCCTCGATGATGTCGAGTTCGGGATCAACCCTCTATTTAGTGCTTGGTGCCTGGTGCCTGGACGAACCACGGTTTCTGGGAGGAGCAGGGGAGGGGTTAAACATGGAAATGACGCCTATGACCTAACTTAAGTTACGTACCGTAGACTAAATTACTAACAGCAACAACAATAGCAACCGACAATAGCCATCACATCAACAACCACCGAAGTACAGTACAAGCAAGCCACGCTACGCTAAGCAAGCAAGTAAGCAAGTAAGCAAGCATCGCAGCCAGCCCGCCAACGCATTGCATCCGCCTGGCCCCTCTGCCCCTGGGGCCATACATAACCTACCCTGTCTACATCCATCCGTCTAGAACAACAAAAGAAGGAAAAAAGGAAAAAAAAAAGGAAAAGGAAGGGGGCAGGGATAAAGTATGAATGGGGGCGGACCCGAACATATTTGGCGAGTCGAGTCAATTACCCAGTACGTACTCCTCAACGTACCTAGACTACTGTTTGTTGTCCCAGGGAAATCGACCAAGCTAGTAACCTACTCAGAGGAGCAAAGAATGGAATGTGTCACATAGCGCGTAAATCCCCCCCTCCACTCCCCATTAGCGTCCCGAGCAGCTAGAGCAACGGGATTCTCTGTCTTGCACAGGGGAGACTGTAACTTATAGGATAACTTTAGCTGTCACGGTACGGATACTCCGTAGATTATCTTGTCTTACTCTTCCAATGTTCCTTCCTGCCTTTGTCATTCCCTACTAACTACCAGACCAAAAGGAACGCCTGCATTAATTCTTGCATTTTGACACGGGCGAGCAAAAATAACAATCCCCCCCCGAAAAAACCGTCCAATTCCGACTCTGTCAGCAGCTTGTCGTGTCTCTCTCTTCAGTTTTCTCCCCCTTTGAGCCACAAAAACAGGGCGAATTGGAGTTCAATTTCTTGAATATATTATCTCCTCCACACCTCCCCCAAAGGGACACAACACCCCCCCCCCCACTGGCCGCTTCGTTTCTTCATTCTCGATCCACGTAAAAAAAGAGATCTCTCTCCCTCCTCCCCCCTCTTCCTCTCTCTTTCTTTTCCCTCCTCTTTCTCTCGCCCTCCACCTCGTCGTCCCTGTTCCCCGCCCAATGTTATAGAGAAAGCACTTCTCTTTTTGTTTTTTTTTTCGTTTTCTTTTTTTTTCCCCTGTGTTCTGCTTCCGGCAGCCTGTCCCTCGTTTAGAAACCAGATTTCCTTATCTGTGTGGGTTTTTCTAGTCTGTCTTTGACTCTTGCTTTGTTTCCTGGTGTTCTTTTTTCTTTTTCGTTGTTGGGAACATTTGCTTGCTTGCATAGCATAGCCTCTCTCTGTCTCTCGCCGCCTTACTACGGAGTGGCTCCCCACCTCAACCACAACGGTCACTCATTTGGATACTACTAGAGACCATCCCCCGTTTTTAGAACAACCACCAAAAAGCAGACAAACATTTGCTTATTCGCTCGCTACTCGATTGTCCGGAAGGATTACTGAATTTGGATTGATCGCCTTTTGATCATCGTCGTCATCAGCTTCATCAGCTTGCTTCATCGACTTTGCTCCCTTCTTGTTGTATACCGACCGCGACATACGCCATTCGTTCAAAACCAAACCACCAACCACACGATCGTTTGCAATTGTTTCTTGCTTGCTAGCAACCTCACACTCATTTAAATCCCAACCAAACCAAAGAACACCCTCGAAGGAAATAGAGACAATAGACAGAAAAAGAAAACCATGGAGTGTTTTCGGCAGCTAGGCCGACTGATTAAGGCCCCGTTCAAGCGCGAGAAGCCGCAGCCGCGGGTGCTGGAGATTGTGAGTTTGGCAACATGCATACCCGGGATGCAAGATTTCAAGTTACTGATAAGGGCGCTGCAGGGTCCCCCTACAAACTTTCGGAAGGAGGAAATGCCTTCGTTCTTCCCGGACGACGAGTATGTCTCCGATTCTGTTTGCACTGCACTGGACGGTGTAGGGACTAACTGTTTGTTTGTTTGTAGTGCCGCAACTCTGCACAGTCGTGGATCGACCCTGGAAAAGGAAAAGGATATCGCCATCGCGGCCATCGAACGGCAACAGTCGACACGGGATAAGATCAAGACGCATGTCCGGCGATTGAGTCGGACGGCGGCGGCGGCGGCTCCCAAGCCGTTGGCTGAACAGGAGGAGTGAATGTTCATTACATCCTCCTGATAAACATTATCAACGACGATAGTGATGACGAAGACGACGACGAACAACCCCGCCATCAATATGGGAGAAAATCGGTGCCCAACCTTGCTTTGTCAACGCCACACACGCACACACGCATACACACGCAACGGAGCAATGCGCGCGCGCTTGCGCCCGGAATCATAATTACACATCACCTCAGAGAAGGAAGGTTGGCACTTCGTTGAGACGCGATTTCTTCTTCGCCTTTGGATCAATGCCTCGTGGATTTTGCGGTGGAGGAGGAGGAGCTTCACTGGACGACGACGACGACATGCGGGATTGGACCTGGATGTTCGACTTGGGCGGCGGCTCTGGAAGCTGGTCCCAGTCATCAAAGATTAATCTCCTCTTGGATTTAATAGCGGTTGGAGTCGGTGTACGATATGTAGTAGTAGTGGCATTCATAGACTGCGCTTTTTTGGATTTTGGCTCGACCGTAGGGGGTTCGTAGGATGAAGACGTGGGTGAAGCATCCGAGCTCGTCACGTAGTTGTGTTCCTCTGTTGGAAGCGGAGGAGAGCGTCGCGATTGGCGTCGTCGCGAAACTTGGTGAGGTGTGGTCTTCACATGCGCAGGCGCATCGAGGTCATCGTCCTCATCATCGGACGCCGTTGCGTCCTGATCGTCGTCAACTCGGTGCCCATCCTCTCTACCATGTCTGCTACCCCCACCATCACCCGCACCCGCGCCCCCAATCCCAGCCGCAACCCTCCTCCCAACACCCCCCGCCGCCTGCGCAAACCCTGCCGCCGCCCTCGTCGCCGACCGTATCCCCTGCACCCCGACCAACGACCGATTCTTCCTCGGACTAACCATCAACTCATGCAACGAAGTCCCCGCCCAGGCCTCATCATCTTCTGCTTCGCCCTCATCCTCATCCCCACTCACGACCGGCCTTACCCCAGCAGTCATCGTCTCCAACCCCTCCCGCTGCCTCGCCGCCAACTCCTCCTGGGCGTTTCGCTTTCTACTCTCCTCACTGAGCGGGGTGACCCCATCGGTGGGTCGTTGTTGTTGCTGCTGCTGCTGCAGAAGTTCTCGCTGCTGCGCCTTCACCTCCTTCTTCCGGCGCACGTACTCGGCGTAATGCAAGTGCTGGGTGAAGGACTGGGCGACGCTGTAGAATTCGTCTTCGACCATCATGTAGATGTCGTCGTTTTGGAGGCCGGGGATGAGATATCTTTTTTTTGAAGGGGGTTAGCATTCAACATGTAGAGTGGGGTGGAATCGGGGCAGAGGGGAGAGGGGCTAAGGGTGGCTAACTCTTCCGATGGACAGCGGTGGATGGGGGATGAGGGGGGTGTCGGGGCTTTGGGATTCGTCAGTTACATAGTTAGTAGTAGTTCTCTTCGCTCACTCCCGCTGCGAACGCGATGATCGAGAGGTGGGTTTGTGGGTGTGGTGAAACATACAGGATCGGAGGAAGTCTCGTCGACGGGTCCGAGATCCCCCGGAGCCCGGGGGGCTGCTGGTCAGCTTGCGCGCATTGTTTCGTGTGGTCGATGATGCTGCTGCTGCTGCTGCTGATGATGATGTCGCGCCCGCGCGACGGGGTTGCGGTGTGGAGGCCCGGGGTCGGGTTGCTGAGGAGGAGGAGGGTTTTCTGCTCGCGGTGGTGTCGAGGAGCCAAGGAAGATTCCGGGGCATTTTTGATTGTTGGTATTAGCTGCAGGTTATGGAGGATAGACATCCTTTGATCTTTTGGAAGGTAGGATGGTTGCGTTGGCTGCGATGTGGATCGCGACGGGTAAGTTGGGAAACGCGTTCGATAATCTCCCGCGGGCCGGGACCACCCCGCCTCTTTGCTTTTAGATCTACTCCGTAGGTTCTGCCCATATAACCCTCTTGGGAGGGCTGGTTGCTCCACACCCGGTCTCCAACCCGAAGTGGCCGGCGGGCGGCAGTACCTTAGTGAGATCAACTGGAAGTTATCCCCTGGCTGTTCACTTTCACCTTCACTTCTTTTTCAGATGATTTGAATTGTTGATGTGAGGATATGGTTTCAACCTTGGGTATCATAGTTTAGTCAATCTTCTAAAAGCCACTCTTTCTCTCGCAACAAGAGCATAAGAACATCACTTTCTCCCCCATATCTCACCCCCAACATCAGAAACAAAAGCCCACACACCCCATATTAAACGCCCAATCCCAAACCCAGCGAGACAAGAGATCGCATTGCCCCGCACCCATATACACAAAGATTCTGGGCTGTAATGCATATAACGCCATTTCTCAGAAGGGAAAAAAAAAGAGACAACCCAGCCGAGTGCATAAAAGAAACCTGAAACCAAATAAACCCCTGCCACAGCACCACCTAAACCTCCCCAGGCCGCTTGCTGTTACAGCTCACAATCTTCACCTTGTCCGCCGACACGGTGGTCTGGTTGTCCAGCTTGAACGTCACGTCCTTGATCAGGAAGGTCCAGACCTCATCGCAGAATCGGTAGGTGTCGAGGTGGCCCTGTAGCGTTCACGCACGGATGGTTAGTTCTATCGCGGCGGAAAGAATGGACCCCAGTCTGCTGCGCAAGGAGGGTGATCTTTGGCTTTTCAGGGCAAGAGGCAAGAGGCAAGACAGTACCTTGAAAGTCAACCTCGCGCGCACCTTATCCGCTAACACCTCGGTGACGATGCGGTCGAAGGTGGAGAGGATCTTCATGGCGAGTTGGGGCTCGATCCGGCCCTCGTTGATCAGGTCGTCCAGGGTGTCCGTGAGGGAGAGGCCGATGCTGTTTTTGGTTGTGTGTTAGTGTCTGGGTGGGTTTCTCCGGGCGTTACTGAGGAGGGGGGGGGGATGGATGTACCTGCTCCCGCGGTAGAGCTCGTAGTATGCCTGGGCGCTCATCGTTCTCGCTTCTTTGGCTGGCTGCAGAGGTCGAGGTGATTGTAAACAGAGTAATCGGGATTTTTCGTGGTGTGGGCTGAGATCGGGGAACGTGAAGGGGGTTATTATCGGTCGGTTTTGTCAGCTGGTGGAGTTGGAAGGTTGGAGTTGTGACTGCCAGAGAGATATCTTCACGTGATGTGGATCTCTTGGAGAGTTGGGGTCGGGTCATGTGACGTAGTGTGTCGCTTTGCCATCCATTACATCAGTACGATAAGGATGTTGAGAGTAGATGACCAAGAAATCGAGGGTCTCGAAAGAAGAAGAAAGAAATAAACTTGATCACTTCACGATGCTCAGTCTGTGCTTAACCCGCAGGTCCTCAAGTCTAACGAGACTGAGCTCATCGACTATCTCTCCACATACGCTCTTTGCGCACATTCCATCCGAAATAAAGTATATCTCCTCCACCGCGTGTAGATTAGCAGATACTAATACCAAGGGTTAGTTGGAAGACACATCATCACCAAACTCACTTTAGTAGATTGATTTCAGTTTTGTGACTAACATAACCCAGACGAAAACTCATCGAACACACAATCACCTCAAGAAAACACACCTACAGCTAAAAAGCCTGCCACCGACCCCAAATTGAAGAGCGTCTCGCAGGCAGACCAAGAGCTTCGGGAGCGCCTCGAGCAGATGTCTGGAGGCGGCGGTGCTTCCGGGATCGAGTACGAGGATGGCAAGCCCACGGCTATGAAGCGCAGCGTGCGCAATAACATGTTTCGCTATATCTGAGAGACGAGACGGCTTGGCGCGTTAGGTTGCTATCGTGACTCAAGCGATGAGCGAGTCTGAAGCGAGTCGCTGGACCAGAATACCTTTCCCCTTGTGGTAACTTGAGGATACAGCCCCTAGCCTGCACTCCTGATGATTCAATTTGCCCCAGATACAACCGGATAACGAGAAATGACACTCTACCTGTCAATTGAGATCACATTCTGTCAAGCATATGTATCAAAGATCCTAATTGTAGCTATAATATCGAAGAGGAATACAATGGCCACCGTAGAAACGCCTTACGCATATACTGCAAGTATGCCCTCCGAAATGCTGGTACTTGACGCCTCGAAGTGCAGGTCCAAATCCAAGCCAAAGCCAAGCCAAGCCAACTGTCTACACATTACCGAATCTGCTTTCCAGCATCTTACATGTTTCCAACCATGCCTGCCAGAACACCCGCGCCAATGACACCCCCATCAGACGCCTCGCGCAAGAACACCGACTTGCCGCTCTTCTGCGGACCCGTTCTCATGATGAGTCGATCGATGTACTGTTGACACATCTCCTTGAAGCTAGGGTAATGCTGAATGATCCCACCTGTGTATGCGACCACGAGTTCCTCGGGCCCCGACTGCCAGTCTGCAGGGACAGGCGTGGGGGACAAGACCGGAACAATGGGTCCATTAATGCTACTTGATCCACTCGTTCCCGATGCTTCCGGTTCTAAATGCTTCGAGACCGCGGATAAATCCAGGCTGGCACTGATCTCAATTGTGGGGGAACCCCCGGGACTGTCGACTTTCAGTTCGATCTCCTGCGCACATGCAAGGAGTCCTACAACGGCTGCTGCGATCAAACCTGCAGATCGCCGTTGCACAGTCCTAGCAATCTTGCGGAAAGCGTTGGCCGACGGTGCATCCCAATTCCACTCGCTAGATTCAGGAGGCGGCAGGGCCTGAGCCAGCTCACTTGCGAGTTCATGGTCGGACCGGGAGCGAGCAACCTTGTCAGATATGAAGGAGGTCGTCAAGGCATATTCTTTTACAAGAGATGCAGGTAGATCCTTCTTGGATAAACCACCTTGGGTTGTGAGATAATCACAGAGAATGAGCCGAATGAGTTCGCCGATGTAACGGCCGCCAGTCATATACTCGAACGGTTGAAACCCCGGTCGTGCACATGCCTGATCAAGCTCGATGTCCCAATGGGTGATTATGTTGAGCTCTTTCAACGGCGGAGCGGCACCAGAAATCGTCCATTCGGTGTTGACCACAGTTTCGTCAGCCTCGGGATTTCTCTGTTGTACCTGTTTTGCTTTGGAGCTGTGGAGCGAGCTGAGCTTCATGGGAATGGTTGCATTGCAACCCGTCCCCACAATAATTCCCATCGCAACTCTGCTGTTGGGCAATGACTTCACAGAGTAGGCAAGAGAAGCGATAGTGGCCACGGTGTCATTGGTGATCGCCGCGATCTTTAATTTTGGGAGGTTAAAGAGCTTCCGCCGTTTGCTGGACGGTTCACATTCGTCGTCCGGTCGTCTGGTGTGCTTTTCGTAGCCACTTAGAAGGATTTTGCGGAGATCGAGGTCGGATGAAATCGCAAATCCTTTGCCCATCGGCATCAACGTCGCCTCAGTGAGCGATTCTTGCCTAGGCTGCGTTAGTAAGACAGGATTTACCCTGCCAACTCGCTGGGTAACACTTACATGATGGGAAAACTAAATGTAATGCCCATCTCTAATTCCTCCGGAATCTCGCCGCGAGTGCTTTCCGATGTCAGGCTCTCCGCCACGACCTCCGCGATGCAGTCGCCAATCCAGGAGAACAGGTCCTCCGCCTTATCCATCTTCAGATGCTCTTGAATGGGCCATGCTCGTTCTAATGTCCGCTTCACACGCTGTCTCTGTGCCTTGCGTAGGGTATCTCTCGACCGCGCTGAAGCATCGCCTGGCGGTGTATCAGACTCGGCCGCCTCTCCAAGCAACTCGATGAAGGCAACCCGAAGATTGGTTCCGCCGACATCGATGGCTAGGTATCGACCCGTCTCCAGACCGGTGGGTAGACGGGTAACCGGTGTCGGTAGGAATTGCTCCTTGGAATGCAGGGCTAGGTCTTTATAGATTGTGGAGAAGCGGCGCGCGAGCTGATACAGGACCGCTTCATCCAGAACCAATGGCGACAGAAATTCATCCAATTTACGCTGACGGTCTAGGTATTCCTGGTGTGAGGGGTCCATTTCAGCGCTCTCCTCCTCGTCCTCTTCTTCGAGTGGATCATCGTGTATGTTTTCATGGTCTTCATCCCTGCTTTTGTCCGCCTCTATAGAACTCGTGGAAGTCATGTTGTGAAGGGGTTCCGCGCCGAGGAAGGCGGTCGAACAGGCAAGTTACCGACGCGTGTGACTTGCGGGTAGCAATCGTTTCGGTGAAGAGTAACTTGTGCGACAGAGCGGTAAGTTGGCGGAAGGAAAGGGTTCAGGTATGGCGTTTATCTGCTTGTCCTCGCGGAATGTTTTCCAGGTAGGACGGGATGTGGGGGAGCAGGAATGGGGATTTCAGTCCCGGTGATAGGACGCATACAACGGTGAGCCCTGTCGTACGCGATCCTGTTGATTGCTGAAGGAATTCAAGATGCAAACCCTAGCTGGGGGTTCTTTCCGTGGGGGTCGTAGGTCCGGGGACGATAGGTTCTCCAAGGGGGGGGGACGTTATCTTGCAGCTTGCTCTAGACTATGATGAGTGTGACGGTCAGCTCCTAAGGTTACAGTCAATGCACGGGTTCGAGCGCGGACGTTATCAACTGCAGTGGCCTGTCTGTATGATGAAAAGAGGAAAGGCTGAAATATCTTGCCGGACGAGAAGGGTGCGACAGTGACGATCATGATGCAGGGAGTCTGGCAAAAAAAAGTGGACTGCAAGAAGGGGAAGGGAGGAGGGGAGTGAAGGGACAGAGGCATACTATTGTAAGTCAAAGAACCCCACCAGGACGGTAGAACACGGTTGACTGTGGGAAGTACGTACCTGAGGCGTGATAGTGAATGATGCTGGAAGAGCACAGGTGGAAATACTTTCAATTAAATATTATAATCATTTTCCGTACAGTAGAAAGAAAACAGGACCAGCCAGTGAGTAAGAGTTCATTGCCATTCCCCACCCCAAGAAGACTAAAGTAGTTCAGTAGCCAGACGGTGGGCAAGAAGGGGCACGACGGAGAAACGGAGGAGAAAGGAAAGAAAAGGAAACGGGTTGAAGTGGTAAAAGAGAAGAAGGAAAAAAGGGAAAAAAGAGTGACGAGTACGTATTAGCCTTCAGAGCCGCCGGCCGTTGTGGATGATGGGGAAAATGCAGATGCGACCATCGGCGGACAGACGATGTGACGCTACCATGGAAGGAGTGGAGGATGTACTACTAAGTTACTACTTAACTACCTAGTAGTTAGTTAGTACTCGGTCGATGACCCAGGATGATAATGGCTCGATCTGATTCTGGACCCTCATCTTCCCCCCCTTCCACCTATATGGAATGCCATTCACTTGTAGTTGAGTTGTACTGTAGCCTAACTATCTGGTGGTGACGTTCCGCTGACCAAGGCTCTCACCATAACTACCTAGTAATCAACGATTAATTGTGATTGGAACCTGTGGGATGTGAGGTAATTGACAACAACAACAACAACAATAACAACAGAGACAACAAATAATTGTTGTTGTGGACGTTGTTGTTGTTGTTGTTGTTGTTGTTGTTGTTGTTGTTGTTTTCCCTTTGATTTTCCCACCACCCACACCCCCTTCGTGGTCTTTTCCCCTCCGGGAAACCGTCCCCTTCCCGCTAAGTAGTCAACGTCACCTTCTCCTCTTCCTCTCTTATCTCAAATACCACGCCAATATACAAGAAATCCCCCTTCGTTTCCAATTGGTGACCGCGTTTCCTCCTTGGTGTCAGGTCTGATTTGCCATGGAATCATTTTTTCGGCCAAGCCTAGCTGCACCAGCTGTCATTTAAACTACTGACTGCCTCGTTCCGCTCTCGCCTTGCACAGAAGGAGGCCAGTATGCAATGGTTGCTCTTTTTCACCAACACCGCTGTCTTGAATTACCAGACTACGAACCAGATTATCGCGATTTTGAAACAGAATCGTTGAGAAAATTGTTAGCTCGTCATCCTGGTTCGAGCGTCTATCTAGCCATGTGGTAAATGGTGGGGCCATTTGTCCCTTATGCGTATCATGTCCGTTGAGTCACAACATGATGCCTTCCAAGCCTTGCTTTGGGGATACGTACTAGGCGTTAGATCAAACTCTCCTAATCCAAGAAGACAGCCGAGTGGAGGAATAGGTGAAGTCGAGTCAGATGAGATTTACGCTTCGACCTCTATCTGTCGGCCCTTCGTATAGTCTCCAGCATAGCCGACCAAACGACTTGCCATGACACCACGCCTCGATGCCAATGCTCAGTTGTGAACCTGCGATGTACTGACGGCACTACTCTCAGACCCCTGCTGCCCTCGCCGGAGAAAGTTCGTTCGCCCCGATTGGCCAGCCGAGAAGTCTGGGTCAGTGATGACTCCTCGCTTATACTTGCGATGTTGTGACCACGGCGCGGTGGGCCCCATTCAGACAAGCCCCAGGATACAAAAAGATGTCCATACGAGTCCTCGGATAGAGAAGGGAGTCATCACCACCGTAGGTTTCGTTTGGAAGGTGTGAATTGCGTCAGATGCAGGCTGCTCTGGGCAATACGGTCAGAGCTCCGAAGTCGGAGATTCACTGGGGGGCAAGAAGAGCTCCAGGGCAGGACTGATGACCGGTACACTTGCGGAGGTTCCGGGCTAGCCAAGCAACTTGCCCTGTGATCTGCGCGATAGGCTAACGGGTCCCGTCATAGTAGTCGCATATCTTTGTATGCTATGCACTACGGAGTAGTCTAGTCCTCCTCCTTGTTGACCTTTAGTGTGCTACTTGAGATCAAGAGCCTCCACTAAGAATACTGCTGATGCTCGGAGGGCTTCCCTCTTATGTCAATTAGCGTGATAGGCCTCGTCACCGAGCTCTGGATGGAGTGCCTGCCTGCAGACAGCTAATTTGAGGCGCTTTAGTTCCATCTGCCATCACTCCTTCACGGGTTGCGCTATCAGGTCCGCGACGACCGTGCTCACTGAAAGGCGTTTGATCTGAGATCATGCGACAGAGATCTTATCAGAAAATTAATACGAATGGAAATCAAAGGTCTGGTGTTTTAAGTGCCATGTAAATTGCTTTCTCTTGTAATCGGCGTGGATATTAGATTGCTCCCCTCATGGCTAGATTGTAGGCTAGAAGCTTATGTTTGAGGTTTCCGATAGTAGGTTATAGTCCTGCGGGTTAGCTTAGCTCTAGTAGCTCAGCATGGCAGTAGCATGTCTCAGTTGTAATTCGGCATTCGTAACTTGCGACAGCAGACATTGAATTATATGCTCACCGTCCAAAAGTTGGAGCCTGAATGCCTTAAGTGGATGAGGTGTTCGCACCGGGTGGACTGTCAACAACTGATCTATGCCGTGTTCTGACTCGCACGGATCAGTACGGATAAGCTGCTGCGTGGATCGTAGCCGTCCATTCAGCTAGGGCTGCTCCGAAGCCCATCGAAAGTCGTAGTGCGTATGGAGTGCATAAGGCGTTGGTTGAGTCCCAACCCCGGCGGCATTGCTGCAACAATGCAACCTCAATGTATGATTCATGCAAGAAGCATGGCAATCGAGGTTCACATAGACAGCACAGCGAAGAAGTAGAACTGAATCCCTCAATCTGAAATCCAACTGCTGAAGCATTACGCAATTGACGATCTGAGATTCCCCTAACAATCCGACAACTGCATTAATGGGAAACTGTATGAACGTTTTTGGGCTGTTTTTTTGCAAGTGTAACGCGAGGGCAAATTGCCGGGCTGCTGACTCGTTGACATCCATTAATCCCGGATCACGATCTTCCCCCACCACCTTTCCCTGATCTCACCCTCCCGAATCCAGCCCAGCCCAGCCCATTCCATCCTCAACTTGCACTACATTGCCCACAACCTAGTACTCATCGGAGTACTACGAGCTCTGCCAAGATGGAAAAGAGAGCCCACGACACCGGCTACGTTGACATCTCCGACTCCACTCTTCCCCATTCCTTCAGCCGCCGACGCGACCGGTTCATTACCCGGCTCGCCACTTATCTGGGGGTTGTTGCTCTTATCGGCTTGCTCGTGTTGTGGACGACAAACTCCATTTCCGGCATCAACTTCTTCTCTTGTCACCAAGGCAAGAGACATCAGAATGGCTCTACGCTGACAAGTGATGAGGCGCTCTTCATGCCCGCGTTGCCCGGGACCTCGCTCTCAGCGCAAACCACCAAGAAAGTGCCCCTAGAAGCTCACATTATGAGCAAATGTCCAGACGCACGTGACTGTCTGCAGCAGCTTGTCGTGCCTGCGATGGAGCACATCAGCGACAAGGTCGATTTCAAATTGTCATTTATTGCTGAGTGAGTTGTGCCTGTCTTCTGTCTGGTCTCATGTCCATGGATTCACAAATACCATATGAGCTAACATTACACTCTAGTGTGTCAAACAAATCCTCGGAAATCCAATGCAAGCACGGCCCGACCGAATGTATTGGAGATATGCTTCTTCTCTGTGCTGCAAATCTTCCTTTCCCTCCTCAGGGAGTCGAAAGCGCTGTTGGTCCAATGACTGCGCGTACCCCGACAATTCGGTCCCTTGGCTTTGCAAACTGTCTTGTTGGGTCGTACTCTCAAATCCCGGAACGCCATCACGTCGAGCAGTGCGCATTGGAGCATGGCATAGACTTTAGTGCCTTGAACGCATGTGCTAGTCAGGAAATCGATGATCCCGACTATGGCGGCGACAGTGCGCCGCTCAGCGGCATGGCTCTGCTACGCGAGAGCGCCATCCATAGTGCGAAGCTTGGCGTCAAGACAAGCTGCACGCTCCGACTCGATGAGTCTGTCTGGTGTGTCCGCGATGGCGGCGTTTGGAAAGATTGCGCAAAGAATGGACAGGGCAGCCAAGTATCGGTGCTGGTGGATGAAGTCAAGCGACTATGGAACCGTATCAATTGATATTGTCGATTGTATGATATGATGCTGATGCCAAGTGATGATTGATGACAACCTGTGCCCTGTTCTTGTCATCTCAACAACATGTGAACATAATTGCCTCAACTGTGTTTTTTGGTTTGTATGTTTGAATAGTGGCCTCAAATCTGTTTATAACCCAATGGACTCTTTAACTCCCACATCAGCCTTTCATACGCATGGTTTCAACATCCGCGGCCACCTCTAGTGTGTGAACATCCGTATTGAGTCTGATGTTGTCAAACACATACTCGTAAGCGAACCCTTTTACTTCTCAGTGGCCGCGCGCTATCTATGCTCTTCCTTCCACTCTCCATCATCATTTGCCCTGTGTTTGTGCAGAAAGTGCCACCAGCTGTTTCAACGCGGTTCAGTTTTGGAGACCATGAAACTCTCTAGTGTCCAGAAGTAGACAGTAAATAAGAGGTCTGCTTGTTCTACCACCACAACGCCACTGAGCTGCACTAGGAGTGGACCCCTCGCCGACTAAGCGACCCATGCCTTCACTCCAAGCACTACCAGCTCCATCTTCGTTCCTCTGATCTGCCTTTCAAGTCGCCTGCTATCTCTTTATCTTTTGAACGTGCATTGTCAACAATTCAAATTCATTTGTCAAGAACACTCCATACGTTATCACATAGGCGAAGACACAAAATTCCCGCAGCTGGGACGATGTCCGCTCTCTTCTCCACGGCAACTCTTGAGCCACATCTGATCCAAAAGTTGAATCAGATGGTGGCCAAGTGGACTGCTTCTAACCACGAGCCCTCTCCTCTTCTGCTGCATCTTTGGCGGAACCCAGAGAACATAGACGCCCTCGACCGAATCATTCGCAACCATATTTCTCTCATCAACCGGCGGTCCCAGGATGCCGCGGACGGCGAGATCAGTCTCTATGACCGGACATTGGTGGCAATAGGTCATAATGGATTTCAGATTGGCTCCGAAGTGCAAGACTTCTACCTCACCGAGTTCCTTGGAGCTGATATCTCCTGCTCTGTCAATCAGCAGGTCGCCTCCGACTACATAGAGTTCAACCTTGAGTTGGAAAGAGGTATGAAACCGCTCTCGTGTCCCCAAATTTACCGGTCAAAAGGGGAGACTACATGCTAATACATTTCCCGTCGCTTAGTTCTCGGACTTGGTGACACTGAAAGCGTAAGCGGAGCTGCCAGCGCCACCGTCAACCCTAGCACCGGCCATGGAGGCCCAGGTACAACGGGCACTCGAGACGCGTCTGGACGACCCAGCTCGCCCTGCCACGGGATCAGCATCCAGCCGAACATCAACCGCCTGGTCATCCGGTTCCGCCAGGCCAAGAACGAGTTCTACCGTCACAGTGAGACTAACACGGACACCGAGTCCTCGGTCCGGTTCCTGCGTGACACGGCAGAGAATGCGTTGCAGTACCTTCGGGCCAACGGGCGTCCCAACCATCCCCTCATCCCAGACATTGAATATCATTTCCGGCTGGCACGCGACCGCGCCGCGCAACTCAGCGGGGGGCGTCAGCGCCGCTTCGAAGATCCTGGTCGTCATGACGGAGGCGGAATCCACTTCCGGGGGTCGCGTCGTGAGGATCCCAGGCGTTATGTGGGCGATCCTATTCCGCGAGCTAGAGCCCATGATACACCTCGTGGCAACAATGGACGTCCCGTCGAGGCAGCCCCCAATGACAGGAAGGACAGGACCAACAGCACCAGTAATGGCAGGAAGAACGAGGCTAGTCCTTGTCCTTCGAACAAACGCAAGCGCCCTGTCGATAGCTACCGTCCTTCTCGTGACAGCTAATCCAGATACCAAGCGTTCGTGAGGAGATGCTTGGGGTATCTGCTTATTTCTGCTATTTAGTGACCGATAAGGTGCTTATGCTCATGGTATTGGATACAGGGATGCAGGGATGCGGGGATGGAACGTTGATGTATCTAATCAAGCAGTGACTAACTCAACTAAATGATTCATTGTTTATTGTTTAATGACGATGGATGGAACTGAAGTTCTTGGCTGCAGATCTTTCGGCTCTTTTAGCTTCGGGGCTGCTGCCACGTGCTCGGGAGGAGGAGTTGGCTTGTTCTGCTCTTATCGATCCTAAACCTGATCTCTTCACCTTCGCTGTACTGTACTTTACCTTATCCTTTCTACCGTCGTTGATAAAATACATGGGTTCAATGCGACCAAACCAGTTTGGCTTTGATCTGGTCTAGTTATGATTTGCTTAGACAACGCGCATCCAGCCAAATGACCTCCTTGCGCGCTGGCCCGACCGGAACCACATCTTCCCCTTTCGGCAGTGGGTCTTCGTCGTCCGATGGGCTTCTGTACACTCCGGCCTCCGACAGATCAGAGGAGGATAATAATGGCCCCTCCGCATCCCGGCTCTCTCGTCCTACCATAGGATCTCTGAGAGTGCAGACGGACTTTAACGACGAGGCTGACCTTTCGGTTTCTTCCGACGATGGGCTGGACGATGGATATGATTCCTATGATGATATCCGGCCCAATTCCAGCAGAGATTCTTCCCACGATCTTCTCAAGTATACAATTGAGGAGGAGCAACAGGTGGTCAAACGCTTCGATCGTAAACTCGTTCCATTTCTGGCATTATTATACTTACTTTCCTTTCTCGACCGGTCAAGTACGTTCCAAGTTGCCTGGACCATGCGCCCCCTAAGATACCAACCTGGCAAACTACTTAGCTAACCCACGCATGCAGATATCGGCAATGCGAAGATTGCCGGTCTGGAGGAGGACCTGCAGCTTTCCTCCTCGCAGTATGAGTGGCTGCTCACAGCCTTCTACACCACCTACATCCTCTTCGAATGGATGACTCTAATGTATCGACTGGTGCCCGCGCACATCTACATCGCCCTGTGCGTCTTTGGATGGGGCCTCGTCGCCTCTTTCCAATCGCTCGCCACCTCCTTCGGCGCGCTCGTCTTCCTTCGCGCAACGCTGGGGATCACCGAGGCAGCCTTCGGGCCCGGCGTGCCCTTCTATCTCTCCCAGTTCTACAAGCGGGAAGAACTCGCCTTCCGCAACGGGCTCTTCATCTCCGCCGCCCCGCTGGCCTCCTCCTTCGCCAGCAGCCTCGCCTGGGTGATCGTCAAGTTCAGCAGCGGAGGCCCCATTGCCCCGTGGCGCACCTTATTCCTGGTGGAAGGGTTCCCCAGCGTGATTGTCGCCGTCTTCGCCTGGCTCTGGATCCCCGACTCGCCCGGGACCGCGCGGTTTCTGGACTCGCGGCAAAGGATGATCGCTCAGCTCCGCATGGACGACAAGGGTAGCAGTGGCAGTGGCACTTTATCACGGCGACTTGGAGGGCCCTTTAATTGGGGAGAAGTCAAAAAGACCCTCGCCGATCCCAAAGCGTACATCACCGCTGTGAGTCCCTCTGTGCCCACCCATCTAACCTCCACATTACACATTCAATTGACAACACCCTACAGTTCATGTTCTTCAGCTGCAACGTCGCCTTCAGCTCGATGCCCGTCTTCCTTCCCACGATCATAGCAGAGTAAGCTCCCCCCTCAAAACCTACCCCCATCCCCCGCAACCCTCAAAACTAACCACTCACCCCCCGCAAACCGCAGAATGGGCTACACCGCACTCCAGTCCCAAGCCCTCAGCGCACCGCCCTACGTGCTCGCCTTCCTCACCGTCCTCCTAACAGCCTACTACTCGGACCGCCACCGCCGCCGCAGCCCCTTCCTGATCGCCCACGCCCTCGTCTCGGCCACCGCCTACCTCACCCTCGCGCTCACGGGCCACTACCACGCCTTCTTCGCCGACCGCAACCTAACCACGCTACAAACCACCATCCGCTACGTCAGCCTCTACCCGGCGATTGCGGGCTTCTTCTCCGCCATCACGCTGATCATCACCTGGAGCATGGACAACCGGCCCGCGCAGGAGGGTAAGGGTGCTAGCGTCGCGCTGCTGAACCTGGTGGGCCAGTGCGGGCCCCTGCTGGGGACAAGGCTGTACCCTGCCAGCGAGGGGCCGTGGTATGTGCGGGGCATGGGAGTGTGTGCGGGGTGTATGGTGCTCGTGGCCGTGTTGGCGGTGGTGCTGAGGGGAATGTTGGGGAGGGAGAATCGGAGGGTGCTGCAGGGGAAACAGGGTGGAGGTGCGGGGGATGAGGAGTTTGAGATGGAGAGGAGGGAGGGTGGGGAGGAGAGTGAGGTGTTGATTTTTGGGGAGAGGAGGAGGAGCAGAAGGATGGGGCCGGCTGTTGGGGACGATGGCGGTGGTTATATCCTTTGATCCTTTTGGAGATGGGATAGGGGTTCTTGGTGAGGGTAGGTAGGTATCTGGACCGGCTTGTTGCGTATTCGTTTGTGGGGAAAACATATGAGTTTGAAATTTTACTCGCTTGGGGAGATAGATTGCTGTTCATCTTGGTGAGCGAATATAGAGTTGAGTCTATAGCTTGGTTGGCATTTACAAGCTTGTCTGTTTGCAGTCTCGATACAGTGGGAAGATGTTGATCTCGTCGTCACTTCCTCGGCGTAGCGACTGATGCACTGGTACGGTGACCCTTCAGCTTGATTCCTCATCCTAGGAGGCCCACGTATCGAAGTTCAGAACATTCTACCCCTCATTTCAAAGTCACTTAATTGATGTAAGCGAGAAAGGATATCTGCTAGTAAAACTCGGGTGCCAGTGAGAAATAATGGCTCAGCTATATCAAGCAATAACGCTCCAGTGAAGGCAAAAATTCAGCCATCCGGAAAGAAGCCCGCACGACAAAATCCAGTATGAGACCAACAGAACAGCGTAAGAAGCAACATGATTATGTCCCGTTTCCCCTCTTTTTTCCCTCCGATGCAGAGCGAACCTCATCCTCTTTGAAGAGCACTTCCACAATTAACAAGCATGAGGTATAGAGGGCACCCCCACTCCTCCCTTCCATCTTGCATCGTCCTAAACGATGTATGTATCACGCGCGTATGTATCTTCCCAGCGCTTCGAAAAGAAAGACCAATCTACCAAGCCGTATGGCCCCCATCAATGACCAAAGTACTGCCGGTCATAAAGCTACTAGCATCACTCAACGCGAACAGCGCGGCGCCCCGGAACTCCTCGGGGGTCGCCAGGCGGCCGAGCATATTCTCGGCCTCCCAGACGGCGCGGGCGGCGGGGTTCTGGTGGAAGACCTGCTCGACCATCGGGGTGAGGATGTGGCCGGGGCAGAGGCTGTTGACGCGGACGCCGTGGCGGCCCCACTCCATGGCGAGGGAGCGGGCCAGCTGGATGACGGCGGCCTTGGACGAGTTGTACACGGGCGAGGTCATGCCCTTGTTGGCGATCAGGCCGCTCATGCTAGCCACCAGCAGGATCGAGCCCTTCTGCTGGTAGGCGAACATCTGGCGCGCCGCCGCCGTCGCCGCGTGGAACACCCCGTTGTAGTTGATGGACATGACCTCCTGCAGCGCCGCCGGGGAGTGCTCCAGCGCCGCCTGCAGGTGGTTGATCCCCGCGGCGGCCAACAGCCCGTCCAGCCGCCGGTCCTGCGCCGCGATCGTCGCGAAGAGCGCGTTCACTTCCTCGGCGTCCCGCACGTCCACCCGGTGGTAGTGCAGCGCGCCGCCGTAGGTGCTCGCCGCGTGGTCTTGCGCCGCCAGGAAGTCCGGGTGCGGGTTCTCCAGGCGGTCGAGACAGTGCACTGTTTTTTTTGGGGGGTGATGGGTTAGTATAGTCGGGATGGAAAGGAGGGTGGGCTGGGGTCGGATATGGGCCTGCCTACCCTTTGCGCCGGCTTCCATGAGAGCTTCGGCCATCGCCAGTCCGAGTCCGCGGCCGCCTCCGGTGACGGCGAACACCCGGTCTTCGAGATCGAACTCGCGGAATCGACGCCCGTCCTTGTGCTCGGGATTCAATTTCGACTCACGTGTCTGGATGTGATGCGCGCCATGGGGAGTCGAAGTCGTGGAATACGAGGCTCGGAGGATTGAAGACGGGATACAGAAGCCTGCTCGTCGAGGCAATGTCGGAAGCGACCGACACAATGTGAAGCGCATTGCGGAAGATGCAGTGTATGCGAGGATGAAGGTGAGGAGTGAAAAGAAAATGAGTAAAGAAAACTACCACCTCACGGTCGAATGGCCGCGATTCATCGTCACCTTTGTCGTCTCCTCGACTGAGCGGACTTGGAGTTTATACTCTTATGAACCCACGCCAAGGTCAATTATCCGAGAAAAGCTAGGCATACACGTTGTACAAAGGAAAGAAAAGGGCCAAGCAAAAATCAAGCTGGCCGCGTGATACCATCCATGGGCAGGCTGTCAGAATCTAGAGCTGCTTTCACGATGACTTCAGGGCCCATGCCAATTCATTGCTAACTAAATTCCATGGTACGGGGACTAGTCCGTGCATCAGTAGTTCCCCGCGATTTAAGCTTGCCACAGGGAGCGGGCGCGTCTCGAGGCAGTGGCATAGAGAAATGATTGGGGCAAAGGTCGTGTTTGAGGAGCTATCGTGGAGCAACAACCAACTGCCCATTGCTTGGATGCAGAGTCCGGCTGCCGGCCTTGATCAGTTGATCGAGGGATGACGATCATCCTCTAGGAAAGGCCCACAAGGACGGGATTCCCGAGTATGGGGAGGCCGAACAGCTGGATCCGATTCAAAATCTGACCAACAACCAGCACAGCAAGGACGGTCAATGCTACTCGAAGTAGGATTGTCGGCTATGGTTCCCGGATATCTCTGATCTCAACCCTATGGCGACCAGTTCAAGGGGGGTCTTTTCAATTTTTTTTCCTGCCCTCGGTCAGTGTAGCGGTCTTTGGGTAGTTGCCAAGGAAGAGGAGTAAAGATGAGCTTACCCCGGCTTCTTTGGCCGAGGCTCGATCCATGGAACGGGATCCCTCCAATGACGGTCTCGGCATCCCCAGTGACCAGTGATGGTGTAATGTTTTAACACACCCTTACAGCATCAAACTTCCAAGGATCTTTTCTTATCTGTCTTGATCATTGACACTTATCTCCAGCCATGATCCTTGCCAAATATGTCGATCGAAGTCCAGCGTTGATGATATTGGCAGGGTTTTCCTCTTGGCTGCGTTGCTGATTCCCCAAGCCGGGTCATGAATCTCTCTGTTGTACAGACTTTTGACAGCACACGAGCCATCCACTTATGAGTCCTCGTATTATCGTGTGGCAACGTCTTCTTCCAGGAGGCTGTTCTCCAGTTTACTCCAATGTGTCACTCGTATCTCACTGGACTTTCTCTGGGCGAGATTGGTAGTGCTTTTGCACAATTCTGTGGAGCTTCCGAATAATGACATTCCGAAGGCTGAGGTACAGTCCGGCGAGCGGGCTGCATATCCGCTCATGATCAATGCATTCCAGAATATCCTGTAGATTCCTGTGATCTGCCAAGCCTTTCGATGGTTGACGATCTATGCTATTTCGAACAACCCCTTGCAATGACACCAGCCTTGGGCGAGATACTGACTCATGAACAAGTCGGCTCGAGTCAGGGGATGGCTGGTCAACACAAAAGGGAGAGGGCTTGTCGATCACCGTCAAAGGATAGAAGAAGTTTTCGGACTAGACTCAAATCCGTGCTCAAGAAGGAATTGCCTGTTTGAGTAACCCGTGAAAAGCCCGACCATGGATCAGGTGTGCGATCTGAGTTTCGTGCTTTATTTATAGTCCGTCCAACAGGTGTTTGGGATTTGGTAATCGGATATTGGATTCGATGTAAGCCTTTTCGATATGCGACTGGACCCCTGAGCTCGTATCTCTCAAGGCGTCCGCATCTTGAGTTCATGCTAAAGATGAACACTTTTAAGGAATGGCACAGACTCTCATTATGACTGAAATGGCTTTGCCAGTAAGGAGACATACATGTCACCTTGGAGAGTGTTCGTCGGTAGCCAACCAACTCCCTTCTCCCATCATGATTGTACTTAAAACTGGTAACAGAGATTTCCGCCCGGGATTTTCCGGGTAAATTAGTGTGTCATGCATAGCCCGGGCATCTGAACTTGGAATAAAGAGACACATCCTTTCATAATCAGCTTTCTGGGGCATGTACAGCATAATGCAGAGGGAAAATGGTTTGGAGAATCCGAGGTGGAGCTCCAAACCTGCGAGTCATGGCCTAGTCGGCTTAGAGTTGTTGCGCTGAAGTAGAAATCAAGGGCGGCGATGCCGCCACGTTCTATGCGTAAAAACGCAGAGGTTGAGTTGGGCCATTATCGATGGCTGCAGTCGGGCTTGATGGCTCTGCTTTCCCTTGAGCTTATTGAAGCTGACGACTTCTTTCCAATGCAATCGCGAGATTTGTGTGCCAAGGTATGCCATACCTTGTGCATTAAGCAATGCCGGCAATCCCGCCTGCAGCAGCACCAGGTCCAATGCTTCCATTGGCATTCCCGAAGTCTAGTTTCATGAGAAGCCGATCAACGCCGGCTGCCTTCCGGGGAACGTAGTGTTGAAAACCGGGCTCGGCATCAAGAGACTGATACGACCAGTCATCACCTTTGTCCTTGACCGTGTCAAACAATTGCCGCCCTTCGCCAGATCGGTTATCATCTATGTCTCGAAGGCGTAAGATAACATCTCTGATCCCACCTTCGACACCAAGCCGTGCAGCTTCTAGAGCCTGCCACACTTCCCGTTCCTCTCCTGCGTAGTCTACCAAAGAGTCGATCACCCCTTCGTCTGTTTCTAGGTCCATATGGCGTTGTATGCCTTCTAGGCGCACCACAAGCGCAATAAAATGCTCGATGCCTGCGAGCAGGAATCTCAGCACCTTCGTAAATGGCACGTCTGTCAGGAAAAGAGCTTCAGCTAAAGTGAAAAGGTACCGACGATGGGCAGCAGTTATAGTTTCTGGATCATGCCGTCTGAGGCCCTGGCTATCGCGGTTTAAGCTCGAATCCGACGCTCGGGAAGTTGTCAGGGGTGCACTAGTCTGTTTGCTTCTCGACGATGATGCTGTTCCAGGTCGGGAGCTTGTAGCATATGTCGATTGTGATGTGCCGCCTTCAATCCATTGTTGGAAGTGTTGCCATGATTCGTTGATGACCTCTCCCTGAAAATAACTTCCGATCTCGGACAGCACAAAGAGCGAGCCGCTACACGTTGCCCAAACTGCCCTCATCTGCCTGAGTCTGACGTTGTCCCTCTGTCTCCCTTCCCTTAGCCTATTCTGGCCATAAGGAGTATTGCTTCGAGGAGGCCCCCAGGGCGAAGGATAGCATCTCCGGAGAGAGGTGCGTTTCCAAAGGTCACCAAGGTGGATATGAGCGCGACGGATACCTAAGAGGAAGGAGTGGATCTTCGAGTACACGGACGTATCAGAGGCGGAAAGGAACAAATCGAGAGGAGGATTGACTTGCACCGAAAGCTTCGTTGCGATGGGAAACAAGAGGTCGTCGAAGGTTATTTTCGACAACTTGATTCCTGAGTGCACTTCGTTCGCAACTTGAGACAGCGCCTCTTCTCCATCATCTCTGTGCTCATCGATCGCCAAACGTAGCAAGGACTTTGCGTGATCAAGTTCATCATCTGCAGGATCTTCTTCATTTTGCTGAGAGTAGAGCTCCGTCAAAGTCTGGGCCAAGGTTGCCATCACGTCGACCTCTTTGATAGATGTGTTTTTAAGTCCAGCCATCGGTTCACTCTTGGATCTTGAGTTCGCATTTCTCTGTCGCTTCTCATGTAGACGAGAGTCTGCATGCGAAACAAGCGCCGTTGCGAATTCTCCACGTCCGAGTAGCAAGAAATCATGTAAGACAGACAACGTTTCAAGGATCTTAGCTGTCGGCAGGAGGGCTGAGAGCGTGCTTTGAGACAAAGAAAGCCGTATAGACACAACAACAGTGGAGATCATGGTTGCCGTCATTGGTGACTTCAGAGCAGCAAGATGCTTAATATGCTCTTCCCGTAGCGTGACTGGGGACGTGGAGATACCGGTATCGTTCCAAGTACCCCGTTTCGCTCGGATTAGATTCAAAGTCTTGCCAATAAAGAGGATAGATGATGCCGTCTGGGGTAGCACAAATTGCGGTAGGAGCTCTGAATGCAGTTCAAAATTTGTCTCATTCGCTTCCTGGATAAAGAAGTCGGTTTTCCCAAGAATCGGAAGGTTACCATATAATAACCATGTTGATAATTGCCGGATCCAAGCAGTCTCCGCAGTGCTAACCAGGTGAAGTGCAATCTCCCTCACATCAGCATAACCCGTTTGCAGCTCCGCTCGAAGGTGGTCCATCAAGGCTGCGCCACTGCACGTTGGGCCGACCCCTTTCGTGTCTGCAAGCTGTATATACCTGACTACCTGCCACATCCATTCAAGTCGCCGAGTCCAAGGCGCGAATTCCCCGACTATTGTGGACAGTGGCACAATACCGTAACCGCCGACATAAGCACTGTCTTCGACCAAAATCGCCTTTTCCACCTCTAGTATTTTTCGCTGAAACCCCCCAAGATGTTGCGAACTGATAGCCGTTGAGACTGCCCGACAAATGACGGATTCATGGGAAGCCGATATCAATCCTGTACTATGTCGCAATCTGGCATGGAGACGGCTTAAATGGGCAAGTGAGGCGAGGAGGGCCTTTTCCGGGGGAGAGACGAGAGGGAAGGCATCTTCAGCGACAAGAGATTCTTCACTTTGCGGATTGAAAAGAGGCGACGGCTGGCCTGAGAGGCAGAGGAGGATTTCGTGGAGCATTGTGGTGGTAATTCCCTAGGTGGACGCAAACTCGAGGTCAGACGGTCATTAATGGAGATACCGAAAGAGCGCAAGCGAACCTCAAGGCGAGATCTCTATCTCGTTTAGACTTCTGACGTTGCCAATATAGAATTGAACGTCCCAGGATCTCAAAGCGACACATGTATAGGTGCTGGCATTGAGTCGTGGCTATGAGCAAGCAAGCCTCTTTGCTAGCCCCTCGCCCTATATCGCGGCGCGTCGCGAGATCTGCGGAGGTAGATGATACCTGCGGCAAGGCATAGAACAAATGAGATACCAGCCTATTAGCCCAATAACGGTCTAGAGAGCAGAGAGTATCTTAGTTTGTTTAGGTTCTAGCCTTTCTCAACAGATGCATGATGGGAGAGTTGATCAAAGAGTCCAAATGTCAAAGACTAAACGGCGACGCATCAACAAAGAGCAAACGAAGTGCCTGGCAACCTCCGGTCGGGACGGACCCTTCTTTCCGCTTTCTTGAGTTCCATCGGTGCTGGCCAGTGTCCGCGGGGCTCTAGCCAATCACGGCTGCGATTCTGGCTGAGTCAGCAATATCGACAGCTTGTCCCTCTCTTACGTCGCCGCCGAGGGAAGTCGTAGCATTAGTGATCCATCTTTCTCCTCTTCGCTGTCTATCCAACTCTTTCTTTGCTTTGGACTTTTTTTCTACTCTCAACATCTCTCCTACTCTTTCTATCCGCTCAAAATCCTCATTTCTTCGTCCTCCCTTTTGTCGTTACGTCCTCCCCTACCCAAACCTTCCTCAACTCTACCGCCTTTACCCCTCCTCCGTGACTTGCAGTGCGAGCTGTAGGCCCCATTCAACCTGATTAGAAAGTCTTGCTCCCGTGGCAAGACTTTCCTTTGAGAACTTTCACAATTTCTTCCGAACTTCCCGTTCGTGACGCTGCGAAGCCTGGAAAGCGCAGAGCGTCTGTTGATAACAAAGCTCCGCCGGAGAAGAAGATCATGACTGTATGTCTTCTTGATACTCACAGCCCCACTCAATCTCCGACTACTAATCGACCATAGGACTCCAAGATGCAAATTGACAACCCACAGGAAACTGTGGAGTTGATCAAGCAGGGAGAGATTGATGAATCTCTTTACAGCCGGCAACTGTAAGTACAAGCTGGTTTTTGCTTTCGCTGGTTGATGAGACACTGATAGGTGGCCGTCTATTCTAGTTATGTCCTCGGCCATGAAGCTATGAAACGTATGGGCAAATCGAATGTCCTGGTTGTTGGTTTGAAGGGCCTGGGTGTTGAGATTGGTAGGCACCACCCACGTTTTGGCAAGAATGGGAGCACACTTGACTGACAGCGTTTCAGCTAAGAACATCGCTCTTGCTGGTGTCAAGTCCCTCACTCTGTACGACCCTGCACCGGTTGCCATCTCAGACCTCTCTTCCCAGTTCTTCCTCCAGCCCCGAGATGTCGGCAAGCCTCGTGCCGAGGTGACAGCGCCGAGAGTTGCGGAATTGAACTCCTATGTCCCGGTCACAGTTCATGAAGGCGCCAGCCTAGTTGACGACCTGGAACAGCTGAAACGCTACCAAGCGATTGTCCTTACCCTGACCCCACTGAAAGAACAGCTCGCCATCGCCGACTTCTGCCACAAGAACGGTATTTACCTCACTATCACGGATACTTTCGGTCTTTTTGGTTATCTTTTCAACGACTTCGGAAAGAACTTCACGGTCGGCGATGCTACGGGCGAGGAGCCACTCAGCGGAATCGTGGCCAGTATCGATGAGGAAGGCTTGGTCTCGGCATTGGATGAGACCCGACACGGCTTGGAAGATGGTGATTTCGTGACTTTCTCGGAAGTCAAAGGAATGGAGGGCCTGAACGGATGTGCTCCTCGCAAGGTCACCGTCAAGGGCCCCTATACTTTCTCCATTGGAGACGTGTCTGAATTCGGAACCTACGA
Source organism: Aspergillus aculeatinus CBS 121060 (assembly GCF_003184765.1). Classification (NCBI taxonomy): domain Eukaryota; kingdom Fungi; phylum Ascomycota; class Eurotiomycetes; order Eurotiales; family Aspergillaceae; genus Aspergillus; species Aspergillus aculeatinus. The sequence continues at coordinate 608,607 of NW_020291474.1, forward strand.
AGCTGGTGGTATTTATACTCAGGTCAAGATGCCAAAGTTCATGGATTTCGCACCACTCGAGGAACAGCTCAAGAAGCCCGAAGTCATGGTGTCGGATTTCGCGAAGTTTGATCGCCCGCTGCAGCTTCACGTTGGAGTGCAAGCATTACACAAGTTTGCAGAAGGTCATGGCGGTGAACTTCCTCGTCCTCACAACGACAGTGATGCTCAAGAGGTGCTGAAGATTGCCAACGACCTATCGTCTAGCCTGGAGGAGAAGGTGGAGTTAGACGAGAAGCTTCTCAAGGAGCTCAGCTACCAAGCCCGTGGTGACTTGAACCCGCTGGCCGCGCTCTTCGGAGGTCTCGCCGCTCAAGAGGTGTTGAAGGCTGTCTCCGGCAAGTTCAACCCTGTCTATCAGTGGCTGTACTTTGACTCACTGGAGTCTCTTCCGACTTCTGTCACCCGCTCCGAGGAGGCCTGCAAGCCCCTGGGCACTCGCTACGACGGCCAGATTGCCGTTTTTGGAAAGGAGTTCCAGGAGAAGATCTCCAACGTCACTCAGTTCCTGGTTGGTTCTGGTGCCATTGGCTGCGAGACGCTGAAAAACTGGGCCATGATGGGCCTAGGAACCGGTCCCAAGGGAAAAATCTACGTCACGGACATGGACCAGATCGAGAAGAGCAACCTTAACCGGCAATTCTTGTTCCGCTCCAGAGACGTCGGCAAACTCAAGAGTGAATGTGCCTCTGCCGCTGTGGAGGCGATGAACCCCGAGCTCAAGGGTAAGATTGTCACTCTTCGCGATCGCGTAGGCTCTGATACCGAGCACATCTTCAACGAGGAGTTCTGGGAGCGCCTGGACGGTGTCACGAATGCTTTGGACAATGTTGACGCGAGGACTTATGTTGATCGCCGGTGTGTCTTCTTCAGAAAGCCACTGCTCGAAAGTGGCACTCTCGGCACCAAGGGCAACACCCAAGTCGTGCTTCCTCGTATCACCGAGTCCTATTCAAGCTCCCAGGACCCGCCCGAGAAGACCTTCCCCATGTGTACCCTGAAGAGTTTCCCCAACCGCATTGAGCACACTATTGCTTGGGCTCGGGACCTCTTCCAGACGTACTTTGTTGGTCCTCCGGAAGCTGTCAACATGTATCTGTCGCAGCCCAACTACATTGAACAAACTCTCAAGCAGGCTGGCAACGAGAAGCAGACTCTGGAGCATTTGCGTGACTTCCTGGTGACGGATAAGCCGTTGACCTTCGATGACTGCATCGTCTGGGCCCGCCAGCAGTTCGAGGCTCAGTACAACAACGCCATCCAGCAGCTCCTGTTTAACTTCCCCAAGGATTCCAAGACCTCCACTGGGCAACCGTTCTGGTCTGGGCCCAAGCGGGCTCCTACCCCCCTCAAGTTCGACAGCACCAACCCCACTCATCTCTCTTTCGTCATTGCTGGAGCCAACCTTCATGCCTTCAACTACGGCATTAAGAACCCCGGTGCAGACAAGGGCTACTACAAGAAGATTGTCGATAACATGATCATTCCTGAGTTCACGCCCAAGTCCGGAGTCAAGATCCAGGCTAATGAGAATGACCCGGACCCGGATGCTCCTGCCTCTGGCTCTTCTTTCGATGATGGGCAGGAAATTCAAAAGCTCGTTGACTCACTTCCATCTCCCAAGTCTCTCGCTGGCTTCCGCCTGAACCCAGTCGAGTTTGAGAAGGACGACGACACCAACCATCACATTGACTTCATCACTGCGGCTAGTAACTTGCGTGCCGACAACTACGAGATCCCCCAAGCCGACCGCCACAAGACAAAATTCATTGCTGGCAAGATCATTCCTGCTATTGCCACAACTACCGCCCTGGTGACTGGATTGGTTGCCCTTGAAATGTACAAGATCATCGACGGTAAGGACGACATTGAACAGTACAAGAACGGCTTCGTCAATCTGGCGCTGCCCTTCCTTGGGTTCAGTGAACCCATTGCCAGTCCGAAGGGCAAGTACCAGGGCAAGCAGGGTGAGGTCGTTATTGACCAGATTTGGGACCGCTTTGAGTTGGATGATATTCCGCTCCAGGACTTCATCAAGCATTTCTCCGACCTGGGTCTGGAGATCAGCATGGTCAGCTCTGGTGTTAGTCTTCTGTACGCCAGCTTCTACCCGCCGTCCAAGCTTAAGGACCGTCTTCCTCTGAAGTAAGTTATCCCACAAGCGCACTCTGCACGCGTTCCTCCAGGGACTAGGAAAATGATACTAATCCAAAATGCAATAGGATGAGTAAGCTGGTTGAGCACATTAGCAAGAAGCCTGTTCCGGAGCACCAGAAGAACATCATTTTCGAGGTGACGGCAGAAGATACGACTGAGGAGGATGTTGAGATTCCTTACGTGATGGTGAAGTTGAGGAAGTAGGCAGGCAAAGCGATAGTCTACCTTGCCGAAGTTCTTGGTATAGAATGATTATGCTGGGATGAACGTAGATAAACGTTATGTAAGTAGAAGCAATGCTATAACTGTCGTTCGTTGACATGTTCGTCAGATTTCGGAATATTTCCTAGAGAATGCGGTGAGTGATTTGTTTGTTGTTGTGTTCGTGTTCGTTAATTAAAACTCAGTTCCCGTAATAATCACTAGTCAGTCAGGAAGTATGTAGATAAGTAAGGTGGTGGTTGTGCTGAGCTAAATGTTTGTCATGGAAGAAAAAGACCCAGACGGTCCCAGACGGATGACTGGCGCATCAGTAAGCATTTGATAACGTCATCTCCACCCACCCCGCATTGCCCCTCAGCAAGTGGCCTCGAGCTCGTATTCAATTTCTCAACGGATCCTGCCAGCTTGTTCTTTTGTTTCATAACTATAAAGCTACCAATTGCTCCCGGCTTGTTGGGCTCTGTTTGCTCATGTTCAAAGCATTGCCTCGTATCCGCCAGCTATCGCAGCATTTCGTGCAACCCAGTTACTCCGCGGGGTTCTCCAAATTGTCAACCTCCGGCCTCTCCGCACCATCATATTTCGTGTCTTCAACGCGCACCATGGCGGTAGAAAATAGCCTTCTCTTGTTTGATTCACGAATATGCGAACTGTCCTACTGACTCCTTGATGCCAATTGATAGACCAACAAAATCACCGACTGGGTCAATCCCGCCGACAAGTCCGGCGAATTCAAGCGTCAAACATCGGCGTTCCGCAACTTCATTTCCAACAAGCCCGGCGCTGAATTTCCCCCGGAGAAGGGCCGCTATCACCTTTACGTCTCATACGCCTGTCCCTGGGGTGAGTTCTTGATTAGTCCAAGCTTCTTACCAGCCATAGACCAAATCAACTAACCGTGGTTCTTTTCTGTCGTCCACAGCCCACCGCACCTTGATCACCCGCAAGCTCAAGGGCCTCGAGGACATCATCTCCTTCACTTCCGTGCACTGGCACCTGGGCGAGAAAGGTTTGACTTCCTGACTTCCCCAGCACACCCACAATACAGTCCGATAAACACTCACGCCCGGAATCACAATAGGATGGCGCTTCGCCACCGCGGAGGAGCAAGAACCCTCGCAGAACGTCACCTCCGACCCCCACCACCCGGAATTCACGCACCTGCGCGAGATCTACTTCGCCGAAGACCCCGACTACAGCGCGCGCTTCACCGTTCCGGTCCTGTATGACAAGAAGACCAAGCGCATCGTAAGCAACGAGGTACGGGTGTCCCCTTCCCCCTTCCCCCTTCCCCCTTCCCCCTTCCCCGCTTCACCCCAAATCTAACCACCCGACCCAGAGCGCCGAGATCATCCGCATGCTCTACCACGAATTCGACCCCCTCCTCCCCGAGCACCACCGCAGCATCGACCCCTACCCGACGGATCTCCAAACCGAGATCGACACCTCCAACGATTGGATCTACAACGATGTCAACAACGGCGTCTACAAGTCCGGCTTCGCCACGACGCAGGAGGCCTACGAGAAGGCCGTGACGCAGCTCTTCGCCTCGCTGGACCGGATCGAGAAGCATCTCGCCGAAAACACCAAGCGGGGCCCGTACTTCTTCGGCGACCGCCTCACCGAGGCCGACATCCGGCTGTTCACGACCATCGTGCGGTTCGACCCCGTCTACGTGCAGCACTTCAAGTGCAATATCCGCGACATCCGGTCCGGGTACCCGGCCATCCACCGGTGGTTGCGCACGCTGTACTGGGAGGTGCCCGCGTTCCGTGACACCACCAACTTCGAGCATATCAAGAAGCACTATACCAAGAGTCATAAGCAGATCAACCCCTTCGGGATCACGCCCGTGGGGCCGGTGCCGGATGTGCTGCCGTTGGAGGAGGAGGTGAGGGCTGTTGTTTAGTTCTTCAGGAAAGGGTCGGAAGGTAAAAAATTGTCGGTGGTGGATTGGGCGGTATTGTTGTTTGTATCGCATTGATACATTTGCTACGAAGGATGAGTACCAAATAATTTTAGAACAAATTTATGAACTATACTCAATGAGTTAAATGTACTGTACCTTTCTATCATCATCCCCATTATCTTGCAAAAGGGTGGATAGTTTTTTACATACAAAGTGGACAAATGACCAAGATGAAAAAAAAAAAAAAAAAAAGCTTGAAGGCTAGCATGGACATCCAGTAACTCTCCCTGCAAACATTATCGGGGGAAATGTCCCATTATACAAAGCTGGAGGGCTAGGGGGCAGTGAAAAAGAAAAAGATTCGAAACTGGAAATAAAACTCCGTAACATGCTCTACCGCTCAACACCTCCCATGCTTAGGGAAAGGTCGGGCATGCGACTCTTCCAAACAATTGGGTCATCCAATCTGCAATATGGCTTTTGTGATTGCCATATGCGAATGACATAAAATCAAAACAGTAAAGCCTTCGGGGGTTTCGGGACGGGAGACTGCGGGAAGAGGAAGTGACACCCTCGTCTATGCATAGCTAGAGGTCTCGACGATCGCGCATTCCCACCACCCGAACAGAGCGAACAACGGTGGCCGGTCGGGCCACTGGCTTTTCTAGGGTATCTCGGAAAATGAATTCTAAAAATCGAGGAAGGTAAAACGAAACGCGGTGGGCGGCCTAAAATGGGAGGGCGAAGGGCGAAGGGCGAAGGGCGATATAACTCGTGCTTCGCTTCGAAGCCCTTACCTCAACCCCAGAGCTCGCTTGGCATTCTCGTAGACGACGTAACTGATCGAAACCGCAGGTGCAACTTTAAGGAGGTTAGGCGTGAGTCCCTTGTACAGGCCACGTAAACCTTCTGCTTGGATGGTCTTGCGAGCGACATCGAAGATGCCAGTATATGTGGTGGGGTGGAGAATAGTGCCTTGAGCCTGTAATCTTGTTCGAAGCACGTTTAGAGGGTAGACCATGGAGGCACTGAAGCCTCCACTCGTGGCGCCGATCGCTCCGGTGGAGAAGTTGTTTAATGGGACATCGTCCTCATGGCAATTGTGAAGCCGTGCCTTGCGTGCTATAAGGGCCCGCTTCATGTACTCGAATGTCGTCAGATCTATGGCAGCGTAGGGAAACATTCCCACGAGGCCCAGCGGCAAGCCACGGAAAAAGCCGAAGATTCCATGCTTGTTCCAGACCTTCTTAGCCGTGGCTGCGATGAGCTGGTTGCCTCGCGGGCCACCTTCAACAGTTGAACATTGCATCCGACTAGGAACGGTATTAGCCACAGAAACATCCAATCACACGGAATCAAAGTGAACACCTACAATTTGAGAGTATCGAGAGGGTAGACGAAGCACCTGTAACGTTGTTAGATATCGAGCGCATGGTTAAATTTGTGGTGCAGCATACTGTGCAACCATTCCACCACAGCCTCCGGACAAGAACTGGGAAGTTGGTTTAAGTTGCTTCGTATCATTGTGGCCCTCAAGGCGGGCAAAAGCGCGTTTGGCCGACTGCATTTGTGTTAGCATCGTCAGCGAACGACTCGCCCGGGAAGGACGCATTCACCTCGTAGGCGCCAAATTTAATGGCTGACTCGGGCATGACCTTGACTACATTCAAGCCGTTGCCTTGGACGGTTAGCATTGCTTCGCAACACGGGGCCGTGTCCGAAACATACCTGCGAACAAACTCCGAAGACCTCCCGCACGCCATAGTTCTTTGACAGCCTCGGCAAGTGTTTTGGATGCTTTCCCCGCTGCACGTATCGGAGCCCCATCCTTGGCCGCCTGCACTGCGGACTGCTTCACACCAGTCTGAGCGATAAGGTAGACTTTGAGTCGATCAAGAGGAGCAGTGGCTGTCCGTGACACGGCTCCTGCAATTCCGCCCGCGATGAAATAGCCTAATTGAGGAGTGTTCTCGGTTAACTTCTTTTCATAATATCGAAAGGACATCCACATGGCGACGGTCCTGGGTATGGGCAGCCACTCCAGCTCCAAATCGGCATCTGACGGTACGGAAGCAGTCTCGAATGCGAATCCGGGCTCTGGTACTCCGCCGATTTCCGCATAGGCTGAGGGGAGAAGGCTGGTCAAGAGATGCACTGGGGAGATGTGGTGCAAGAGGTTTTTGATGGCCAAGATATAACATCTAAGAAACGAGAGGTCTGTACCTAAACCCTGCAGGTCATTGATGTGGACATCTCCTTCCGGGTTTAGATTGCCCGTGGCCGTGTAGTATGACAAAACGGAGCGGAGGTTGGAGGACGAGTAGGCGGGCAGGAAGAGCAGGAAATCCCTAAATAACAGGACCATCATTAGCTGCAAACCCCCGGAGCTTTCTTCAGCTGACCGCCATTAAGTAGGCATACCTCCACTCCGCATAAGAGATGACGCCATCCTTGTTCCTGTCGACCTCCGCAAAGAACTCTTCCAACTTGGCGTTCGAGACCGTTACCCCGGATCTCGCGAAGGCTGTTTTGAGCTCATTCTTATCGATTTCTCCGTTGTGGTTGTGGTCGATGCTCTCGAATAGCTGCCACAATCCGAGCTCAGTGTGGTCGACAAATGCGCGGAACTCTGATGATAATTAGGTTGGAAAAATGCCGGGCGGTTCAAGCCAGTTGCCCGGAGAGAGACAAATAGACCGTTGGGAAAGCATGCGCGTGATCTTACCAGGATAATCTATAAAGCCATCTTCGTTGGTATCGACCGCCTTGATGATACTGCGCAGCATGCTGTCCGCATTCTTGAGAGCTGTGGTTTTGACGTACGGAGGTTGGTCACCTGCAGCAAAAGCACGGGATCGGGTCATAGGTAGGTTGAAGCTTACGGTGATCAATCTTTTTAAACCCCTTTTTCAGACCATGGAAATCAAGATGACCTTCTCCTTTGGTGTCCAGGCGCTTCCATAGTCGGGCGACTCGCTGGTCACGATCCGATTTTGACTCGCCGTTATCCATGTTCGGTTATTCGAGAGATTATCGGAACTCCGTCATTATTTTTCAAGGAGGGGTCACGGGGGCTAGTGATGTAAATTCGGAGCCCTGTCGCAACAGGGAAGAAAGAGATTTAGACGATGATTCTAGCATCGAAGTCGCAAAGGCTAGAAGTGGGGTAGAGCGGAGAGTTGAGAGAGTGGTGGGTTTATTATAAAGAGGGAGATAAAGTGACAAACATTGTTGTGGTCGATGGTTCTTGTTTTCTGCGCAGCCAGGAGCCGATCGATAGCCGTGAGAAATCGAGCCGCGATGATTTGCTTTTCACTTTCTCTCACACTCTGCTTGCTTGGCTTTACCGCGACAAGGCCGGAAGAAAACTAGACCCCGGCCCGGTCTCTCACGGGACTAAAGGGGGAAGGGGGGAAGAAGTTAGCTTCTAACCGGTTTGGGAAGCGTTTCTCTCCGATGGTCACCTGCCAAATGAACTACTAATCAATCATCTCATCGCGACCGTTCCGCCTTATTCACATACTATTTGCAAAGTCACTCTTTTTATACTCACATTCAATGGATCGGAACACTTGAGGTCTGCACAAGGCAAAGGACTTGCGAATCTGTTCTCATAAGCTGCCCAACTCGGCGGTAGACCAACCTAGACGGGGTCCCTAAAATAAAATCCCCCAACCACGCACGCTCCATCCATACACCCCGTACATAGTTCCTGCCGAGAATGCCCCATCGATGACAGCACTGGATATCTGACCTCAACTTTGGCATATCGAACACTGAGGCCAATAATACCATTCCCTTGTCATCATGGCCGCCAATTACTGGGCGTCGACCCAACGACGACACTGGCTGTTTACGCGTGAGAAGCTGGCGGAGATCCGCGAAAGCTTCAAGGAGAAAGACAAAGTCGCTCATTCGCAGTTTCCTTTGCCGGATCAAAGGTTGCTTAATATCTATTTCAGCCAGCGTAAGGCCCTTGACTATCGGGTTTGTTAGCAGGACTTCCAACTAAACATTCGCACAGAATTGATCAAGCTTGGCAAGAGAATGTCCACGCGACAGCAAGCGCTAGCAACAGCGCAAGTATACGTCAAACGCTTCTATACTAAAAATGAGATCAGGCACACGAATCCCTACCTGGTCGTGACCACTGCGTTCTACCTCGCTTGTAAAATGGAGGAGTGCCCTCAACATATTCGCTTTGTTGTCGGAGAAGCGCGGGGCCTCTGGCCAGGTACGAATCATCACCTATTTGCTCATCATTGTCACTCGCTGACGCTTGCGCAGAATTCATTGCCCCAGATGTATCAAAGCTGGGCGAGTGCGAATTTTCTCTCATCTCCGAGATGAGCTCGCAGCTCATCGTCCATCACCCCTATCGAACTCTATCCGAACTCCAGCCGGAGCTATCGCTTACGTCGGACGAGGTAGCACTTGCATGGTCAGTGATCAACGACCACTATCTAACCGACTTGCCACTTTTGTACCCACCGCATGTCATCGCCGTCATGGCGATCATTGTTGCCGTGGTCTTCAAGCCAAGCCAGACCAGTTTTCATGGTTCCGCCGCACCATTGGCTGGAGCGATGCGGGATGGGGGCTTGAACATCCTGGCGGCTCTGAGTGATAAAAACGGCGGTGGTCCTCCGGCGCGGATTCAGAGGCTAGTCGCATGGCTAGCTGAGAGTGAGATCGACATCAAAGCAGTCATCGAGTGCACGCAAGAGCTGGTCTCGCTTTACGAAATATGGGAGCAGTACAGTGAAAAGCACTGCAAGGAACTGCTGGGTCGCATGGTCAAAACTAAGAACCTTGACAAGTGAGGTTGGTCTTGACTTGGACGATGTGTTTGTACCCCGCAATTGGTAACAAGTCCTAAGCCTCGTTTGTGCAACGTTCTCGAACGGCAGGCTTGTCACACCTTGCATCATAGCCATGGAAGCAGAAGCGATCGTTCTAGGTAATTTTGACCTAATTGCCGCACTGTCGGGCGAATGGCTAGGCTTGAAGCTATCGGACCATCGAAATACATAATGGCTTGGGGTATTCTGCACTTGGTGTTGTAACACACGGGCTCCCTTGACAGTGGCATCGATGTTACAGTATCAGGATTGAAAGTTCCGCCACTGACGGGGCGAGGCGGGCTCATCTGATTCGGGCTCGATCAGCATGTCGTTGTCACATCTATCAAGCAACATTTGACTAGCAAAGAAGCGGTTGATGGCTAGGTACAAAATTAGGTCCATCTGCGCAAACCAGTTGACATCCCTCCTCAGCATACACAACAATCTTCCATATTAAATGGCACACCATACAGAAACATGCAACAGTCACTGAAGTTAAGAAACACCCAGAACACCTGTGAATTTATACATGGAGAGGACATCTTGTCGGGCGTTTCCGGCCGTTACGATATACATGAATTTACCTAAAATCTGCGGAATACATATTTCCTACTTAAGAATGATGATACGGAAATCGAGATAATTAATATCTACATATCAATCGAACCCACAATATCTACGGATCCCAACTTGAATAGCTCCCAGATTCCTGATTCCATTACGCCAGCCCCCCCGCGTCTCCCAAAGAAACAACTGCACTTACCCGAAAGACGCAGCTCAAGTCGCATCTGCACCGAACCCAAAGTAGAACTGCAGCTTGAGGGGACCAACAAGCCACGGGAAATCAACTGCTAACTTGTTTTCTGCAGGCTGTCGGGGCTTCTTCTTACTTCTCTGTACTTAGGTTGAAAGGGGGTTCCGCACGGTGTGAAGATTAGCCATGGTTCAGAAGAATAGCTACTTCAGGGATGGACATCTCTGCGCCCGGGATTCGAATGAGTGGTTTGCTATGGGACTAGGGACTGAAGCGGAAGCTCTTTCTGACTGATATTCAACATTATGTGCGTCTTCCAGATGGTAGGGGTGGCGATGCATGGGCTATATCTCCCTGCTTGGGAATTTCCTATTTACCTATGAATCACGGCTCCTCGACAGAATTGTCGAGATTGGTCAATTGTATAGTCTCAAATGAAGAGGCTCTGGTCAAAGAAACTGCATACCAGGATACACCTGCCTCCATCCATGATAGAGGCAAGCCATGTCCAGCATAGTGTTGGTACCAGGATAAACCTAGCCAATCAATCCAACAAAGACGAAAAACCGATCGGGGAACAACGGCCTTCAACCCCAGATCCATGATCCACGGACAAAAAATCCCCGATCTGTCGGTCCCAGATAAGCTGCATCCATTCTTTCCCACATACCCTGGGTCCTGAATGGAAGCGATCAATGGGAGTGCTAGATAGTGCATTCCGAATCTATATGTACAATTGCACCATCGATCTAGACCGTCGAGCCCTATGGTCCGCAAAAATAGCCCGCCACACTATAACCACAATAAAGTAATTCGCCTCTTCTACTGCTGCTGTACGTACCTGCTTTAGTCCAGGCTCCGAACCGGAAGAAGAGCCCTGGGGAGGAACCTCCGCTCGCACATAAGCAAGTGTGAGCATTACAGGCTAAGCACGGTTCACACGAAGCGTCTACATCTTAGTCTACTGTAAGCACATGTGCTCTATACATGACATTGGATTACAGGCTAGCCTAAGAGCAAGTATAACCCAATAAAAGGCCGGCAGATATCGATCAATCAAAGGGATGCGAGGGTGGGTAAGGGTCAGGGGTCGCAACTCTTCGTTAACGAAAGCAGCCGGCATTGTGAGCGCTCACTGAGACCGACAGCAGCCAGTCCGTCGCAGGTGGGTAGATCGCGTATGTCTCATATCCCTTGCCTCTAAAGATATGTAGGCTGATGTATGTGTTGAGTGTCGACAGGGAAAAAAGCTTCTCTTCCCCGCGCCTACGCACTCCGAGTCCTGGAATTAAAAAATCGCCTGGCCTGGCCTGGCCTGAGTTTGAGATTCGATAGATAAGATAAATCGAGCGGAGCTCTCTCGCTCTCGTCTGTAGTGGATCGATTGGGGATGGGCTGTGTATCGCTGCTGAGTTGAGTCAGGGTGGCGAAGTACGTAAATATCTACTCTTAGTTTGATCGGGTACAGTACTTCCGTGAGCCCTCTATGCGACAGACTCCTCTGATGGTGAGTGAGCATGGCCAGATACAATACATTCTTCTCTCTTGCGATGACATTCGGGTCAATCCCTGGGGTAAGGAAACTTTATTTCCAAAGCTAAGATGGATGTGGCTGCTTTTGCCCCCTTTCAAGCGTGGGGAGATTCGAGGGGATCGGGATCTCTCTTGCACAAGGTTGCAAGCGTCCGTATTGTGGCGATACGGCCTGACAATACTCGATACCAGTGATGACGGATTGTGGAGATACTGCTAAGTACGGAGTAACATTGCTGGACTAGCTAAGTTACGTAGTGAGTCCTGCGTAAGTTAGTGGTGAGCCTTTCCCACCCCCAAAGAGATCCATATTGTTCCATGATGCATCCTTTCACAGAGTCAACTCCGTACTCCGGAATCAACCCCCCCGCCTTCTGACGATTGCATAATCATCATCATCATCATCATCATCAATGCTAATCTATCATGAGATCATGACAAACAATATCAGCGCACAATTTTGCCTCCCAGTGTCCCGAAATGGCTAAATCCCAATTGATCTCTCATGATGGAATGGAGTAGACCATTCCGTCCCTTCGCAAGAAACCATTACGAAAAAGGGCGGTGAAACAACTGGTTCCCTTGAAGAGTCCTCCAGACTTAGAGGTGGGTGAGAGGGGAGCATCAGAAAACCATGCTGAGTACAACAAATACTCAGTGGTAGAGCTTAACACTATGCACGCGGGCCAGGTTTACCCCAATCGCTTTCTGACACCAATAGCTATAGTCTAACGCTGCCTAAAAATGCGTGTTCTCTTCCCTGCAGGGCACAGTTCCAGCAGGCTAGGCCGCCAGGGCCACCATTCCCATCCCATCCCCATCCCCCATCCTCCGGGAGCAAAAGTCCAGGCATGGCCGCACCACCCGACAACCTGCAGTAGGCTGCAGGCCCATGGGGCCATGCGGCATGAGCAGAGAGGAGCTGGTGAGCTTGCCCGCCTATCAGCTTGCATCTTACCGTCCCATTTGTTTGCTGCCCATGGAGCCGGGCGCTGCAGTAGCCGCCTTCGGTTGCATTCAGTCTCGTTTGTAGGTGTGTGTGGACTGTACGAGGTACTCAAGTAGTGGAAGCCAACAACCACGTTGAAAAGGGCCGGCTCCCTTCTGAAGTCTAAATGCTATGGGGCCAATGGCTCGGGGTTCGGATTGAATTTGAACAGGCATTAAAACAGATGGCATCTTCCTTCAGCTGGATTTGTTGGGGGGAGATGCTATTCATAGATAGGGGTGCATTATCCGTAGTACCTGTCCAACATGGGCTGGAAAGGGGGTTTGTTTGTATACTCCATACCTGTACCTGTGTATGCGTCTGTGCAGCAAAGCCATACTGTGGCTGTAGCGTTGCCCCCATGTGGACGGAAATAGAGCATTATTTTAGCAGCTTGGAGCTGCAACCAACCCCGATTCGAGATCTTACATGAGTTGATCTTGACGAATTGATGACGATTGAGCAAGTAGCCATCAGCATGTATTGTGGTTGGATTTTAGGTGGTTTGTACCCTGATCGATTCACATCATCAGTGATTGTGACAGTTACTGTTCCTGGGCGCATAGTCCAGGACATTGGTTACCTGGGAATTGATTTGTTGACAAAACAAAGGCTCACTCTTTTTTTCTGTTGTAAACATGGCCTTTGGTTCGTTCTTGTTTTATGATCAGTTAATGGAGGGGGGCACTTGCAATAGCACTATTATTGGGCGCCCACTTTTGGTGTGAGTGGAGCGTTGGACTATGGAGAAAGTCTCTGAGCATCATGTGGAGAGTTAGTTTTCATTATGGAATCATTGTCGAAGCCGCCGAAGGGTGGCCATGATCAATGGTTGGGACTTGGAAAACTCATGCGCGGCCCGCTCAGCCAGGAGGTGATGGATTGATTCCCCTTAGTCAGTCGAACTCCCTCTTCCCCAAATTAATGTAATGTAGAACAACCAGTGCTCGGCAATCTTAGGAGGGTTTCCGTCTTCTCTCAAACACACTCCCAGTACCTCAGACACCCCTCAAACCGCAATGGCACGGTTCAAGGGCCATAAGGTGCGAATCACTCTACTCCGTAGCTTATGCAGGGTGGGTCTCACCACACACATACTGATGTGCACACACTCACGCCTTTGCAAATCATTACCCGCAGATGTCGTAGTGGGCATTGTGTCTGTTTGCCAGCGCATGCCTGTCTTCGGAAGTGGAAACCACCACATACCGGCCCTTTCCCTTTTCGAGACGCCGCTGGATCTAATACCTGACTGAATTACAGTTACGATGGACGACTATTGCCCCCCCTGAATTCCTTTCCTTCCAACAATGAACACTTGTACAAAGCCAGCAAGCAGTGATGAGTGCAAGTTGGCATCACGATCTTGTATTCTCATCTGGAAATCTTTGCCCGTCGTCATCGTACATGCAATTGCGAGAGGAGAGACGATAGCCTGATCAATAATGGCCGAAGATCCCCCACCTTCCAGTTGTGAAGTTCAACGGGCGTACTCCGTACCTAGTATGCATCATACAACCCCAATGGTGGCCGCATCACTGCCGGTCCCGTCATCGTCATACCATCATCGCATGTACTGCACGTAACTAGATTTCAATAATACAATATACGGTACAGCCTTAAGAGACTCAAGAGATGGACCAGCCGAGCGACAGCCGCCGCCTGCACGACTGAAAAAGTAGTTACTGTTGAGATGGAAGCGCTCTGAGGTCCCAGATATTAGGCGTCGAGGTGATGTAGGATGTAGGTTTTAGGCTGAAAGAGGACTAGATCGGTACTTCTCAACGTCACTTTCACCCGCCTTAGCGGTCGATTACAGTGAGTAAAACATCTCCTCATTGGTTTATACCGTCCAGTGGCTGCCATAAGCCCACTGAGAGCGTCTCAAGCGGCGATAATTGGCTTTCGGAGGATTTGCCTTGCCACTGAGCATCGGTTGATGAGTTTCTGGTTGGTTGAACTCCCTGCCCTAAGGATGGTGCGTGACCTGGCTAGCGCCGACCGGTCTGAAACCAGTTGTAACCACTCGTAACCACTCATTACTAGAATACCATGTTAACAATACCTTACGGCAGCGGCGAATACCGCGATTCCCAGGCTCGGCTCTCTCGAAGAGTCCAAACCCTCTGCAGATCGACCGCTTCCAGGTACTGATTAACCACTGACTAGGGGACAAGGGACTCGAATGAAGGAATGAATACTAGGTAGTTCCATCCGTTCCGTCCTCATACAAGCCAGGTACGTAAGTTACCGCGCTTCCCTTGCGGGTCTCCACTGAACTTCCTTTCCACTGGCTCAGCCCCTCTTGCTTTCCTCTCTCTGTTCTGTCTCTGTCTTTCTCGCCTTCGCCTCCCGTCCGCTCCGAGCGCCCGCTGCACTGCTCTTTTTCTCGCTCTCTCTTCCACCTTTCTTGTCCCGCCCACCCATTGTTCACAGTCAATGATCGATTCCCCATCCCACAACCCAAACTAAGCGCGCAAATTCACACCCCCCCCCCCCCCCCCCCCCTCTCCACCTTCAGTCTCTCTTCTTATTCTTCCACTTCCGCTTCCATTTCGCATTTACTCTTCTTACTTCCCCCCTGTTCGCTTGCTTAATTCTCATTCCCAATTCTCACTTCTGATCCGTTTCGTTCCTGTTTCCTTTCACCTTCACTACTACTACTACCACTACCACTACTTTCACCACACATTCCATCCCAACTCTCTGTCATTCTTCTTCACATACCCTATTCCCTTTTGGTTCGTCTAGTTTGTTCGGAGTACTTGTTTGCGGGATTCCAGAGCGTCGACCCTTGTTTGTATCCACTTAAACAGCCTCGAGCCTACTTGTTCAACGATATAACGTCTCGGTGTCGTTCGCTGCATTATCCACCCATCATACCGTCAAGATGTCGACCTTCTTCTACGGCCACCAGCACCAACACCAGCACCAACACCAGCACCAACACCCTCACCACGGCGCTGCCACCCACATGACGACCTCGAACAATCACCATGGCGGTCGCTCTCGTCGAGGACCCAAAATGACCGCGCAGAATGCCCAGCGCCAATTCCGCGGTGTCAAGAGTATGAGGGAGCTTGCCGAGGCTCCCGCGGTGACTGCTTTTCGTGCACGATTTGAGGCTGGACGCTCTTTCGACCTGGACGATGACCTGGAATTCTGCCCCGGGCTCCTGACAGAAGATGATGTATGTATTTGTCACTCCTTCCGACCAGGCAAAATGTGCCGTTTTTCGAGGACAGCCTATTGACAGGATTTCTCTTTCAGCTGCACTCGATCCACTCCGCATCTTCGGATCGCTCGTCACTTTCCAGTGGCTCTCCTGATTCGTCTCCTCTTCAGCACCAGATTCAGCCCGTGCAACAGGTTACGCCTTCCATCTCGTTGTCTCCTGCGTCTACGAATGCCTATGTTCACTCAGGGGTTACCGGTAACCTCAGTCACGTGAACTACCAACAGCCATCTGCCGTTCGCACCCGCAAGGTCATTCCTATTGTCAACCCCAACACCGGCATGACCTTGACGAGCCCGCCTACGTCAATTTCGCCTGCCTCGATGCAGAATGCTCAGCGTCGGTGGTAAGAACCGTGTGTTGACATGTCGCCAGTCCACTGGCAATCGGGCCTACTTTCGCCCATGGCACGTTCTTCTTCCTTCGTCCGGCTTCTGCATTGTCGGGCTCCCTAACCGCGGGTCATAATTCTTTGCTTGTTTTTGTTCGACACGGCCATCGCATTCACGATCAAACCCAAATTCCCCCTTCTTCGCTTGACGATTGCAAAAACGCCAACGGCTAAACCAGTTATTCTCTGTATATACACCTTTTACCGATGACGACTTCGAACACACTCATACCTAGACTCTGATGCTTTCGGCTTCTTGCGAGCGACGGCGCCTGCGATTCGATTTCTGCGTTTCATCACCAACGATACCTTGTTTTCCTCATCCGGTTAGGGAAAATCACCTGCTTTGCCTTTGTCCACGACGATGTATAGAAAGCGCGGCACTTTCTGCCATTCAGGCGCTCATCTAGGTTCTGGAGTTGCTTTCGGGTTTCTGGCGGCTATGCCAGACATGTTCAGCGGTTTATTCATCTTATTTTTGGCTCGGTGTTTGTGCACAATTTTGGGTGGGACGGATTTTTATCTCATGCTTTCAGGGATCTAGAAAGGCGGAAACGATATACGTCTGCATTGGGTTTTGTTGTGTTGCTTGGGATGTTTTGGTTGCTTCTGGCTCATCTGTCATTTCTTTTCGTTTGGAAAATCTTTATGTAAATGGTTTGGGGGTTGGTGACATGCGGTGCTTGTTGCTGTTTCAGGTCAACTGGCTGTGAAAATCCATGGACTGGATGTGGAGTTCTGAGGGACCTTTCGCCTTCGCAGCGAAGTCTAGACCGATGTTGCTTTCTTCTGTCGCCCGACGACGACTTTGTTTCACTTCTGTCTGCTTCCGCGTTGATTCGTTCGGATAATTCTGTACCTGGGGACTCCCGGCGAGTGTGATCCATATGCAGTGTATGATGTTTTCCCTGGGTGGTTCATCTTCCATCGAGTTTCCTATGTCTATAACTTGTTGACCATGCGGGTAATGCCTATACATAGTTGTTCCATTAGTTTGGACTTGCGCAATCTCCACCATTTGCTCTAATGAGTGTCCATTCCTTCGAAGTATCACTTCTGCTAGATCATCCAGGCGGCAGCGTTGTTTTGTGGAGTTGCAATTGCGAGGTTGATGGAGTGGATCGCCAAGTCATCACGTAGTGATGCACTTCATTCATGTTGCAGGGGGAGATATATCATTCCAGTACCATGGCTGTTGACAGGCTTAACAGAGGTGATGTGAGCCCTTCCGCTCCAGCTGTGGTGGCGGTGCCTCGGAAAATATATCCATGCGTGCCTCAAGCGAGCTCTTCGGTGAAGAAGTTTTGACGATGAGATTCATCCATGGAGATGAGAAACATATCATATCAATTGGAATTGGCGACTATGGCGACGCGACAACAAGGGACTTTTCTAAAACTTAAGAAAGTGTGTTGAGGGGAGAGTGTGGGTGATGTCATAGCCTTGATCTGCAGCAGCAAACATGGCAGACGCACCTCAACCCGCTGGCCTGGCCGGATCAAGGGATACTAACTTACATGTGCTGAGTGACTTGAGTTGAACTCACCACCTACAACACATACAAGAAAACCTACTCGGTTCAATTCCAACAATCTACAGAGTTAAGCAAGTAAGAGGTACTGGAATGGACATACAACTCAGTGGTACAGTCACAGAAGAGGTAGTAGCATGGCCCTTCGGTTTCAAACAGGACCTGTGCTAATCTTGTACTCCACGCCGGTCAAAGGCAACGGGCGTCAGTGGAGAGAAGAGAGAAAACCCGCATGTGCTATCCATGACGTCACCTTGCAACGCGAATGCGACTTTTCGTCTTGACCACTCACGCCTTCACTCACTCCAGCAACAACTTACTTCAGCGAATAATGGAGTCATTCTCTGGGCTGGACCGACGTCGACGTAGGTACCTTTAACCCTTTACCCGAGGCAGAACGGAAATTGCAATTTGCTGTTTTAAAAAGCGTTCCCCCCATCCTTCCTGCATTGTTTCCAAGTTCGCTATTACTGTACTACATCTACTTTTCCCATCCACTGAGATAGCTTCTATTACTATCGATATTCATTCTCTATCTAAAATCCATCAATTGAATAAGGTAAGCTCTTCAGACTCTCAGCGCTGGTGTCATTGACATCATTCCTGCTGCGTCTTCCTTCTTTTTTCTACCTCGTCGCCAACACTATTCGTTCACTTCCATCAACTCCCTGCCCTCATCACGACCACCACCGCCAACCCAGCAGCTACAGCAGCAATAGAAACGAAAGACAAGAAAAGACACTAACAGCAATTCCCCCCAGAGAAATTTATTAAAATCAGCATCATGTCTTTCCTCACCACCGTCCGCACTGCCCTTGCCCCTCGTCTGGCCACCACCCCCCTCCGCCCCGCCATGACCTCCGCTCTGCACACCTCCGCTCCCCGCGCCGGCCTCAACGAGAGCGATCGCAGTGAGTGTTCCCGCATTGCCCAACCCAACCCAGCCCCCAAGAATACTGACCCGCCCCCTTCCCTCAACACCAGACCGCGATGACCTCGACAAGATCTACGAAGAGCACAAGAACGACCAGCTCAAGCACAGCAAGCAAGGCACCGCCAAGTGGAAGCAGGAGCTGGCCAGCAACAGTGAAGCTTCGGTGCGTTGTCACCTTCACCCTCACCCTTCAATCCCTAGCTTTCCGAAGCGGCAGAGTATACTAATCGCATCGCCATACCACAGGTCAAGGCTGATCGGGGTGACATCGACAGCGATGACAAGGACTTTGCGACGCTGCAGGAGCGTACGAAAGGTCTGCCCAACCGGGCGGGCAACGTGAATAAGACTCAATAGATTCCTTGTGTGTCTTTTCTTGATCGGTAATGATTGCGTCTTGTATTATGTGTGTATGTTTGGGGGTTTTCGGCTTTTTTTTTATTCATCTATCTGGGTTAGATGAGATTCAATATTATTCTTCCATGAGGGTTTCTTGACTTGCTTTTATACCGTGGATTGGGATTCTGATAGTGGTGGATTTGATTGTGGGTTGTGTGTCTCCTTATCTAAAGAGTACTAGGTAGTGTGTGATGGACTCCATCTTGTGTGTAGTAGCTATGGACCAAAACCGGGGTGTAGATGTATGATGATAAGGTACCCCCGCAACGCCGCAGTCCCGTCAATGGGGGAGTGAAGAAGAAAACATGATAGCTGCTGTCGGTATATATTAACTGAAGGGAACAGACGAGGGAGTGGGTAGTTGGAAAAAGGAGGGGAGGGAGAGAAGAAAGACACAAAACACGACTCAAACACAGTACAAACGCCGGACTCGCCTTCCGGGGAATCACAAACGACCCCCCAAACCCAACCCAAAACAAACCATATATGTAAACTCTCCGAACCCGCGAGATTATAGAAATGTCACTTCAAAAGCACGATCAAGATCACCAGCGTGATAATCAACCCGACGATGGTCATCATACTCCAATTCTCCCCGGCACTGCGCCGGAACCGATCCAGGCGCTTCCTCGCCTTATCCAACCGCCCCTGATGCCGATCCACATGCCCGTCCAGATCATCCAGCAACGCCACATGGCCCTCCAGCTCGTCCCCGATCTGGATGCTCAGCTGGTGCTGCCGGCTGATCGACTCGCCCAGCCGGTCCAGATGCTCGTCCTGGTCCCGGAGCGCCTGCGCGTGGTGATCGTAGATCTGCTCGTTCGACAGCCCGTCCATGCTGGCGGCGCTGGCCCCGGGCGGCGGGGACGGCGAGTCGCGGTACGGCCGGAAGAGGTTGCGCCGGTGCTCCTCGTCGTCGGCCTCGGCCGCCTCGGCCGCCGCCGCGGCGTCCATGAAGCGCACGGATTTCGAGGACGGGTGCTGCGGGACGGGCTGCTTGAGGTCCGGGGAGGAGTTCTTCACGTGGTTGGCGAAGCCGGACGATGCGGACGACGAAGCAGAGGCTGCCTCGGCGATGGCGGTCGTGATCTCGTGGAACTGAGCGGATAGCTCGTCGTGCTGGGAGTGGAGGTGGCTGAGCTGGTCGCGGAGGTCGGTGACGTCGTCATCGTGCCGGCCCTTCTGGGCTTCGAGCTGCGCGCACTCGGCTTCGATGGCGTCGATGCCTTCTTTGAAGGAGTCCAGGGACCGCGAGATCTCGCCGTCTTGGCTGTTGGGCTCCAGGCTGAGGGAGATGGCGCGTTGACGCTCGAGGAGCGAGAGCTTGATGTGGTCGGCGAGGAGGAGGAGTTGGCTGGGGTTTGGCATGGTGGCGATTTGTTGTGAGAGGCAGGAAGTAGGAGGTTGATGGGCTCGTGGATGAGAGGGTTTGGGTGTGTTGAGAGGCGTTCCAGGTGGGTGAGATGCGATGATGACTGCGGAGTAGACAGCGGAACGGTCGGGTGGGATTGTACGGATTTCGTGTCAGGCTGTTTGACGACTGCGCTAATTTTGAAAATTCCGCCGGGGAAGAAGAACAGCGCCGGGCTGATGGAGACAGAATTATGACAAGAGATGGGTTGAGGTGGCTGGATTGGAAGTTCGTTGTGAGAGAGGATAAGTGAGATTGGAGATGAGATGGCGAAGGACGAGGGATGATCGGCTGCAGCAGCAGTAGTGCCAGTGTGGTGGTGGATCTGCCGCTCTCCGCGCCGCATTGAATCCCATCGGTCAGTCTCGCTCCCTCCCCGCAATTCATCCATTCTCCCAGTAATTGCGCTCCCTCCCGAGGTCACTACATCTTCCTTCCTTGACCGACTCATATCCGCGCCCTCAAACGCTCTTTTCGTCCGATATACCCTCTTTTGGTCACCTTTCGAGCCCCCTCATGGGTCTTTGCTTCGAGCTATCGTTTCGTTTCCCGGGTCAAGAACGGCAATTAAACGGTTGATCTCCTCCTCTCCCTCCTTGCGCAGAATCGGCTCCCGGACGGGCGGAGGATCAATCTCGAGGCTCTTATCACATATTAGAAACCCCTCATGGCAGAGCAAAACATCCCAACATGACAAACATCACCCTTGAAGACCTTCTGGTCATGGAGGCGAATTGCGACCGCGACGAGAGCGTCGACCTGCGCTCACTGGACTACGTTTCCAGCTACGATGACCATCTTATGTGTCCGATATGCCACTGCCCCTTCATACACCCAGTCCGGTTGAAGTGCGATCATGTATTCTGCCAGAAATGCCTTGTATCGGCCATCACGACCTTCGCAGCATCTCGAGACGACTTTACGTGTCCTGCCTGTCGCACACCCACCGGCGGAGTTTACCTCAAACTCCCCCGCCTCCTGGTCAACATGTGCGACGAGATTCGAGTGAGGTGCCCATTTCGGAGCGAAGGGTGTGAGGAAGTGGCTCCAAGAGTGTTCATCCAGACTCATGTTGACAAGTACTGCGGGTATAGACCGATGGACTGTCCGCTGGGCTCATGTGGATTGAAGACACGGAAGAAGGACCTCGACCCGGAGGGGAGATGCTTGCATGAACTCCACCAATGCGCGCGCTGCGAGGGTAATATCATGGAGCAAGACTATAAGGTGCGCACAGAACTACTAGTCTCCGGGTTCATTGCATTGCATTTTCATAGCCTGCTAACCTTGTGTCTCCGACAGGAACACGTTGACGAATTATGCCCCAATCTCCAAACCACCTGCCCAGACTGCCATACCACGATCCTACGCAGGGAACTCAAACAACATGCAGACTCTTGCCCTGAATCCATTCACAGCTGTGCCGCCTCGAAATACGGCTGTCGCATTCAACTCAAGCGCGCCGACTTAGCCACGCACGAGCAAACCTGCCCTTTGATCTCCATGGGCCCGTACTTTGACGCTCAGAATGCGCGCCTCGACTCGCTCGAACTCACTGTTCGCCATCTCAAACAACGGAACGAGATCTTCGACGACGCTTTAGCGAACATCCGAACCACCCTGGCCCAGTCGCCAACTGCTTCTGCTGGCCCGGATGATCGCGCAACGACTTCTACCCCACCCCGCCGTAATAACAACGACCTAACATCCCCCAACAGCCAGTCCCAGATCGATAGTTCCAACCAATACACCGCCACCACGACAAACTATCTTCTCTCCCTACACGAGTCCCTCCGCGAGGAAGTCGGACAATTATCCCACGCCATCACGGATCTCGACGCCCGCGCCAGCATGGCGATCATGAGCGAATGCCTCCGCATCAAGGAGGACATGGCCCACACCAACGCCGCGGTGAGCAGTATACGCATGCAGGTGCAATGGCTTCTGAACCCTCGACTCCACCAACACCAAAGCTCACAACGGACTGGGGGTGTCCGCACTGGCACCACCCCCGGTGGCCATACTCCCACGGCTGCTGCCGGGCCCAGCACCTCCGCCATCCCGCTTCGTCCGCGTAGGCTTAGCGATAGTGGACGCGAGGGGACGAAATTGTAGACCCTAGTGTTCCACAATCATCACTACCCTTCTTCGGTTCTGCTTTCCTACGACTGCTGGGTATTTCAACATTGTCAACTACTATGCGATACCGGCGACATGGTGTTTTTAGCGAGATAGTCATTTCGGTTTCAATTTTCTGTTCTTATACACGGGCAGCGCTGGACTCTTTGAATTGGCGCGAGTAGAAGGCAGGCGCATCCTCGATCTTCCGTTCCTTGATTTCATCTTTATCCTGTGGGCTGCATGTGTGGCTATCTCTTTTTCCCTCCCATGACTATTGTACTGTACTCGTTATGGGTACAGTGAGTGTATATAGAAGCTTCGGCGCCTTTGATCAATTTAATGCATTATCACCAGTATCTGACACTACATACATCTATTGATACTACTACTCCTTGCTTACAGTTATACCCTATGTCGGCTGTAGTTAGTGTTTCCCCGGTGCTGGAGCAATCTTTGCTTCCGCCGGGTGCGCTTCTTTCTCTCTTTGGCGTGCCCCGACTTGCTATGGGGTCGAGTGTACATGGTTATCAGAAGGCAGGTAGATTATGTGGCAGTAATGAGCCGGACTGCCGGCTCTCTGGCAGCATTCGGAATGTACTTCTCACTACAGCAGAGGGGATGAGGAGTTGAACGATTGGTACGTGATCCATGGTTTGCGGGATATATATACTTTAAACCCAAACCAGTGGACACGGTGGCTACGTGCCAGGGGCAACAACGAGCAAACTAAGAAGGGGTTTTATACAGGATAATTGTAATTGTTGTAAAAAAAAACCAAGATCACAGTCACATATGGAATGAGAACTTTATGCACGGGATGAGTGGAGGATCTCAAGAAGACAAAAAGATGAAGCCCAACGCGGGGGTTGAACCCGCAACCTTGAGATTAAGAGTCTCACGCTCTGCCGATTGAGCTAGCCGGGCTGGTCTTGTTGGAGGGTGAGATAGTATTGACATCATTTCCTTGCATTGTGCTACTGTAGATCAGATTCAAATAAACTAATTCCCCCCCCTCCTTTTCCTGGCCAGGTAATTTACGACTGCTGCATCCATTCCGTAGGAAATGCATGGTTAGCATCAAGCTTTGATTCTCTTGACCCATGAAGTCAGCTCGTATGACGAACTGGGGTGTGGCTTGGGGTGGCTGTAGCTCAGCTCAGCTCAGCTCGTTTCTGCCACTGCCAAGCAAAGCGAACCGTCTCATTGTTTGGGATCATGGATCTATACTGCCATGCCTGTGGTCACAAGGATTCAAGGGTGCAAACACAACAGTTTTGGTGGTAGACTGTTCGACTACCGATTCCCGAGAAGCGTTACTCGTGAACGGATAGCTGCAGTATATTTACTCCGAAGAGTAGTCTAGAACGTGCAGTATTCACAGTAAATAATAATCGCAATGACGCGGCTTGGGGTTTCCCAAAGAGGCAGAATGGCGGGGCAGCGAGTCCCAACTCCCAAGACTCTCTGGGCAGCTTGTCTTGGCCGTGGCTTGCGCCTCTCGCAGATCAGTGAAAAAACAAACTCGCTTCGTCCTTTTTTTTTTTTCCTCTTCACCTCTTCTTTCGCCCGTCTTTACTGTCTGTTTTTCTGCAAAACACTTCAGACCCTCTTCCCGCTGCATGCGCCTTTAGTTACGTCTACTCGCGGGATTCGACCTCCTTACTGCTTCCACATTATCCACCCACTTTTGCCCGGAGACCCTGCAGATCTTCCGCGCTATGGCTCCGCGGCTGAATTTGGGCTCCCATGCCCTCCTCATCCTGGGCCTTTTGCTCGTTCTGCTGCCGGCTCAGACTTACGCCTTTGGCGCTGGAAGTAAATAGCCCCTTCGAGGCCATCTTGTCTTCATGTTCACCTGCTAAACCCAGCTAGACATCGCATCGATCTCCGCCGTGGAGGGCAAGAACTGGCGCCATGGAGACATTGAAGATATGCTTAAGACGGTCGCCTTCATCAAAGGACACAAGTGGACTTCCACCATGGTCAAGCGCGTCTACTTTGGTAACTGGTTGCGTGATTACTCGCAGGCCATGGACGTCGGTACTCTCAAGAACCTACAAGCCGATACTATCCGTATCCTGGTTTGGATTCTGTCTTTCATGACCTTCGGATACGCGACGGCGGAGTTTGAGGTCACCTCCGAGAGACTCGGTGTTTACCGCCCCGAGGAGCATATTGACAACCCTAAGGACTATGCGGACAACCAGGATGCGCGCCAGTACGACAAACGCTTGCGTGGGCCGATCCGCCAGGTGGAACTCGAGATCGACGCTGATACCGGCATGAAGAACTACATCGCCAACGAAGGTGGGGACTGGACGACCAGCTCCGGATATATCAAGTACAGCCTGGCTCGGAGCATTCACTATGGGCGGACCCACACCCACGGCAGAGACAAGGGCAACGAGGCCGACCTTTGCGAGGCTCTGCGGTGTCTGGGTCAGGGCCTCCACACCCTGGAAGACTTCGCGGCACACACCAATTACTGTGAGCTTGCGCTTCGTGAGATGGGCTTCAAGAATGTCTTCCCGCACACCGGTGTCAACACGGAACTGAACGTTCGCGGCCGCCGGGTCTTCCCGCTGGTGACAGGAACATTCGGTATGGTGGATTTCTTTCATTCCGTTCTGGGAGAAGCCACCGATCACTTCACCCAGTCGGAAGTTAACGAGATGGATATCGCTCTTGGAGATGCTCAGAATAACTCGTCCGCGAATGCCCTTGGCGCTTTCACGAATCTGTTGGGCGGGATTCCGGGAACGAAGGATCTCGTCGAGGAAGCCGAAGAGCTCAAGCGTCAGTCGGAGGCTCAAGAGTCCGCAAATCGGAGCGGTGGTGCTCGCCAGGGCTATGGCTCAAGCAGAGGCTTCGAGGAAGATTACGGTTCCTCGCGCTCTCGCGGCTTTGATGATTACGAGTCCTCGCGCTCTCGCGGCTTTGACGATGAAGAGCCTAGCAGCTATAGGGCTGGGGAATCAGCACGGCCTCAGTCTAGTGGTGGATCCGGTGGCTCGGCACTGCAAGACTTTGACCCGAACAAGACCATTGCGCAGATCTATCCAATCCTCGAGTTCAGAGATAAGGTGGTTCGTAAACTCACCTCGATCATTGAGAAAATTCCTGGGCTGGAGGCCGTCGTCGAGAAGATCACGGAGACCCTGACGGTCTTCATCATGTCTCTCCTCGCACCTTTCATTCGTCCTATCATCAATGCTGCTTCCAAGTCGCTGCAAACCGGCTCTTCTGGCGTGATTGATGCCTCTGGCCAGCATCAGTATGAGCCGTGGACAGACCCCGACTGTACCGATCCAACCCACTCCATGTTGTCCAAGGACCATTTTGCCAACATCCTTAACGAGCCTGCTGGTCAGGTTGCATCTGCTATTCTCAAGTATGTGGCTCCACGCGTTCTCCATGCTTGGGAGAATATCAATATCTCGGAGGAGCAAGTGTTGGACGATTGCTTGAAGGTGTTCCACCACCCTGCTCTTCGTGACAACCGCAACGAGGCCCATCGGACTATGTTTGAAGCCGTCGAGACCTGGGTTCAATCCCGATCCGATAGAGGCTCTAGACTTAACGACATTCTAAGCGCCGAGGGTGTAAAATCCGGCAAAAACACGGGTGGTGTACCCCACACCCATGGCGGTAGTGGGAACCAATCTGGACACAGCCAGCAGCATCGTCCTCCTTCCTCACAGCAGCAGCAGCAACAGAGCGGCGGCTTACCATTCGGAGGCCTTTCCAACTTGCCCATTCCTGGTATCTCTAACCTAGGGGGCCTGAACAGTGCCTTCTCCAACCTTATGGTTGGCGGTTCATCGAGAAACGAGGAGCCCGAGCAGACTCAAAGCTCGACCTACCAGACCTCATACCAAGACGAACAGACTCAGAGCTCGACATACCAGGCCTCATACCAAAGCCAGCAGCAGGCGTACCAATCCCAGCAGCAGTACTCGGGACAGTCTTACAGTTCTTATGAGCAATCTCGTCCTTATGAGTCACGGCCGTCGTATCCCAGTAGCCAGGGCTATGACTACAGCGGCTCCCGCGAGGAATCCCACCATCACCATCAGCCTCGTCCCGCCTACCCTAGCCAAGGCTATGAGCACGGCGGCGAGTCGGATGGCGGTCGTCACCCTCCCGGCCATTTCCCCCCGGGTCGTTCAAGTGATTCCTATGGAGGCAACAGTGGCTACGGCGGGGGCTATAGCCAAGGCTATGAGCACGGCGGCAAGTCGGATGACGGTCATCATCATCACCGACACGAGGACCACCTCCATCACCCTCCCGGCCATTTCCCCCCTGGTCCTTCATATGATTCCTATGGAGGCAATAGTGGCTACGGCGGTGGCTACAACCAAGGCTATGGCTCAGGTGAGTATCGTTACTGAGTGGCTGTTGCTTCGGCAAGCGTAGGCGGCTACTACTTCAGCATCTGAACTTTACTGTCTTCTATCCTGTCATTCTTGTATTCTAAGAATGGAACCATTTCTAAGAATGAGAACACTTGTGTACTGAGCTGTGTGAGAAATGATGACGCTCCGGGTTGGCGCTACGGAACGAATTTGGGAGATTTTGGTGGTTAGAAGGTGTAGTTAGTGTAGCCAACCAAGTTCTCTCAACCTTTAACCTGTAAGTTACAGCACAAGAGCTTGGCGAATTGTCAAATCACGTGTCCCGGGTTCCTCAGGAACACCAACAAGCCAATTTCCATGGGTTTGCTTTGCTTGGCAATGGCAGAAACGAACCTACTGAGCTGAGCTGAGCCGAGCTGCGCCACACCCCCAGCCACCTCCAGCCACCCCGTTCCGTCATACGAGCTCATTCCATCGATCGGCCCAGAGGATCATTGCTCGTGCCGGAGTATGTTGACCACGCAATTTGTACTGAATACTGCGCAGATAGCGTAGTATATGTAATGCCAGTGATTGGGATCCACAATGAGCTCAGCAGCAGAAAAACAAATATAGAAATGAGACACAAGCATGTAACCATGTTCCATGGTTACTTTGAAACCCCGCTTTGGCTCCTCTTATCGATTGCTCGCGTTTCTGCCCGCCGCGGGGTAAAGTTATCAAGGCAGACCAAACAATGCTACGACCCGACTGACTCAAGCAACAGACTGCGACAGGACAAGCATTTTTAGTATTGGCTATCAGCTATCTCAGCATAGGTGACTTACAGCCAAGCAACTGACTCGGTTAGACTTAGCGACAAGAAAAAGGTAACCCTACTGATAGGGTGGTATTCAGCCGTAAACATAGCCGTATACCTAGTAGATGTTACTCCAACCCCTTCGGATGTACAGTACCTCTTGCTGCAGTTACGATAACCGTAACTGAGCAGAGCACTGTTTATTTATACCTCCCCCCATAGATCGGCGCGGCCATCCTCTCGTTTCCCCACCACCAAAGACTTTCTCATCCCTCACTTACCCATCCATCCCCGACCTTCTCTTCTTCAACAACATAAAAACAATGACAACCCCCCCACCCCCCACCCCCTACCAATCCGCCCTCCACCGCGACGGCTTCGTCGTGATCCCCGCCCTCCTCACGCCCCCCGAAATCACCCACTACCGCCGCATCGCCACAGCCGCGACGCAGCTCACCCGCCGCGGCCAATGGCCGTACTTCCGCACGGTGCCCAAACAATTCCCGCCGTGGCCGCGCACCCTGCCCGCGGCCTCCGACGGCGGCATCTGGGGCGTGCAGCACCTGCTGCACCCGGACATGCCGCACCGGACGGAGTTCGCGCGCTTCTACTTCTCGGCGAAGGTGCTCGCCGTCGCCGAGGAGCTACTGGGGATCAGCACCCAGCACGGCCCCGGCAACGGCAACGACAACGAGGCTGAGCCCGAACCCCTCGTCATGGAACTTTTCAACCTCCTCGTGGCCCCGGAGACCCACGACTTCGCGCTCCGCTGGCACCGCGACGACGTCCCGGAGCACGTGTCCGCCGACGAGGAGCTCCGGCTGCTGCACGCCAAAAGCCCGCAGGGCCGCCAGTCCCACGCCCAGTATAACCTGGCGCTGTGCGAGGATCGCTCGCTGGTCGTCGTGCCGGGGTCGCATCGGCGCGTGCGCACGCCCACCGAGCGCGCCGCCGACCCTTATGCGGCTGAGTTGCCGGGGCAGGTGGTTGTGACGCTCCACCCGGGCGATGCTGTGTTCTATGATAGTAATATCTTGCATCGCGGAGTGTATCGGGCTAAGGTTGCGGGGGCTGGGGTGGAGGAGGAGGAGGAGGAGGAGGAGCCGAGGTTGACGTTGCATGGGAGTTTGGGGTTGAAGGTTGCTGCTGTGGGTGGGGGTGGACAGGGGGAGGGGGATGAGGGGAAGAGTGCGGCGGTGCGGGCGACGGCGGTGTTGCAGCATGGGGTGGGCGCGTGGGTGCAGCGCGAGGATGCCGCGTTTGGGATCGGCGAGCGCCCCGAGAGGATGCGGGCGAATCTTGTGGCGATGGGGTCGGGCGAGGGCGTCGGGTTTTCTCTGCAGGGGTGATTGTTTCTCTGAAGGGGGACCTGGTTCCGTTCCGTTCCGACGGGTTGTAGATACTGTGGTGAGGAGGTGGGGGGTGGGACGGTACATTATACATGAAGAGTGTCGGTTCCCTGAAACGATACGTTTATGAATAGCAAGATATCCCTAAAGAAAGCATGAGCCCAAAACTCAACTGTAGTAAGAAAAGTGCATCCCGCTCAGGTTCAACCGGTGATATGTACAACTTCGGCTCATTACAAGGGCATATATACACATCATTTATTGTCATCAGCATCGTTATCATCATCCGCAGCATCGGTGTCAGCATCGTCACCGCCATTATGGTCATCATTATTAGCCTTCTCCGGTGGTTTCTGTCCGTACACATAATGGAACAGGGTATAGATGTGGAACGAGCCGTGCACCAACTCATGCCGCACATCCTGGGCGTACCGTTGCGCTTGCTCGTACGTGTAATCCATGACCCGCGTCAACAACGCCAGCGAATACGGTTCGATCGTATCGAAGAAGGCCGCCTTCCCCATGCGGCCGAGCTCTTTGAAATGCGGGTCTCTCGCCCACGGGCCCAGCGGACACTGCATGTTCCCGAGTCAGTATGAAGTTGTCATCATTCGCGGCCTGGACGAGGTGAACGGATTTATTTTTAAGAGGGGGAACCACCTTGTACGTATCGTCCGTGACATTCTGAAACCCCGCGTCTTGCATCCACCCCCGCACACTGGAGGCGATATTCATGCGCTTCCCGAACCTGCGACTCGCCTCGTCCAACTTCCGCTGGTACTCGTGGATCCGCACCGCCTGCTGGTCCGTCCCATCGTCCGAGCGGATCCAGGTCTCGAACTCCTGGATCTCCACCCACCCGCCGGGCTTGACGTGCTGGTACGCCTGCTGCAGGAACCGGGGCCAGTCGGCGATCGAGCCCCCGAGGGACCGGCCGTGGACGTAGTCGAAGGCCTCCTCGGGCGGGAAAGCCCAGTCGCTCTCCGCGTCGTCGATGATGAACGAGCAGTTGGGCGGGGTGTAGCGGGGCTGGATGGGGCTGAGGTCGGTGCCCACGATCTCCGCGTGCGGGTAGGCGTCCGCGATATCCAGGGCCCAGACGCCGGTGCCGGTGCCGACATCGAGCACGCGCTGCGGGCGGTGCCGGGGGCGGAGGACCGGGGCGCGGTGCAGCTCGCCGCCCGTGACGCTCTTGAAGAGCTGGTGCAGCAGTGCGAGCCGGTCCTGCTCTTCTTGGTCGTTGGGCACCGGGTACTGGCCGTTGCGGTAGGCGTGGTAGCGCCGGCCGTTCTCGAAGCAGTAGTCGCGCACGGTCGAGGAGATGGTGAGGTTGGAGCCGACGATCGACTGGGCGTCCAGGAGAGAATCGTTGTCATCGTCGGTCTAGATGAGAGGTAAGCTTTGTTGTGCAGTACTTTATCTTCCGGGCTGGAAACTTGGTGGAACATGGAGCAGAGCAAGTGGCAAGACAGGACAGATGATGAATGCGAAGAGATAATATACCCTTCTTGGAATTTCGACTGTTGCCCTTCAACTGATGAATACCCACGGCTTATTGATTGTTGCTGCAATGAGATCACATAATGTTCTGAGAAGTGATGTGAGAACAGCAGCGGAAAAACTGCCAGCTCGGCTGATATAGAGGGGAGAAGTGGGTGAATTTCGGTAGTGACAGATGCGGATCAAATCAGAATGGGAAACGGCACAGGAAATCTTACGTCTATTTGAATTTGTTCATCGATGTTGGGTTGCGGCATATTGCTTGATGGAAGTATAGACGGAAAAGACCGACAAGGAAACGAATGGGAAGGGAATCCTTCTTTACGTCGCCAGCGGTACAATGCTTCCCAACTGCGGGACAAGCGTGTCAACGAGAGAGAGTGGCAGATTAGGAGGAATTAGGAAGGTGTACGGGGTGAAAAGACGAGATAGAACAACAGCAAGAGAAAGAGGAAGAGGAAGAAAAAGAATTGACCGAGACCGTCGACAGGTCAGTAGGAAAGAGGAGAGTCGGGATAGGAAGTATGAATTGAATAGTTAGCCTGGAGGCGGCGCACTGACCGGGGGTGTCAGCCTGTCAGGGAGTCGCGGACCCAAGAAACAGAGCGTCGGGTCCGGCGGAGGGTGGCGGTGTGCCGGCTCCGTCCCACTGGAATTTGCTTGGTATTCAAGGTTGTCAACTCAGCCTCCCAGCAAGTTCTTTCTTGCTTCGCTTGATTCTGCCTCCCTTATCGACTCTTTTTGCTTATTACTTACACGTATACTCCGTACATATATATATCTCATGTCTTCTTACAGGGAGGTGATCAAGCAGCAAAGACAAACAAACAAGAATCTGACAAGTACAGTACAGTACATCCGCAGAATCCACCCCAGGAGATCGACGACCCCAATCAACAATCACCAAAACCCACCACCCACTTTGCTGGTGGAAATCGATCTCTCCCATTTCCTACTCATACTTCACCCACTTATTGGCTGGATAAGACATCCCCCTCTTCCAGACTTCCCACTAAACCCTAGCTACATAGTCCAGTACCTTGAAGAGCATGATTTGGAATTCTCATCACATCAACTGTAGGCTAACTGTATGTACGAGTACTCCGCAACGACCCATCTTCGATCAACAAGTACATGTACAGTCAGTACCTGTAGCTGTACTGATCTACCCGACTCCTTTGTCTTTCCCCCCTTCTTAGTAATAACATCCTCGCCCAAGGGCAGGATAGCGAATACAAGCCAGCGACAAACCACCGAACTAAAATCAACGATACATCACAGACCAGGGAAAAACAAAAAAGAAATAAGTCCCACTGACACAAACACGTAGACAAGCGAGGCATTCAATAATCTTATCCATCACCCAGGTACAGTACATTACTCCGTAGAAACACAGCAAATAGCAATCCAGACTACAGAGGAATCACGCTATACATCGGTTTGTTTCACCTCCAGCACCGCAACACCACCTAGCCAACAACACCAAGACAAACAAGAAAAAGCCCCTTCCCCTGCACCCCCCCGCACGGCTAAAACCGTCCCCCTCCCATAGTGTGTCACAGCCGTCAGTGTCAGTGTCAGTGTCAGTGTGACTCCCAGTGTCACACAGAGCTCCGTTCCGTAGACGAAGGTACAGTACTCACTCTTTTTGCCCCCTTCCAACCTTCCCCATCGTTTTCCTCAGCCTGCTGTACCTGGACCTGTACAGTACTTGTACCGGTCAAGTGGGATGTTTGACACACGGAAACTTTCCTTGATTGAACAGCAATGAAATGAAAAAAAAAAATTCATTGCTCCCTCCCCTGCGAGCTTTGCTTTTTCTTTTGGTTATTCCTTCTCCATGACGGCTCATGGGGGGAAGGGGGAAGGCTTACATCTCCTAAAAATCCCCGAGCTCAATTTTGCCCACTAAAAAAGTACCTCGACGTAGTAATCAGGTCGTCGAGCATTCATTGGGTTCGGGTCGTGGGTGATTCCCGAGATGATGCCCCTCCTCTCCGGTGTTTAATCATCCTGCGACATCGGTCGGTGATAATTGACTCTATCTCCGGACTTATTCCTTAGAGAGTTTGTGTAGTGCCGGTGCTTTTCTTACTGTAGAATAAACGATCGAATGTTCCTACGAGCTACAACCGTGCTAGTTTCTCCTCGAGGGGATGATCCAGATATTAATTTTTTTTTGTCATGTACTGTAATTATCTAGAATGCGCAGTTCTGTCTCAATGCTTCGTCACTTGCATAGCAGACCCGAACTGAAGCCTCGAGCACACTCACCGATATATGAGGACTGAAGCACAATGGCAGCTGGTGTCATCATTCAACCCAAGCTGTGTAACTTTTCTTGCTCGGCCGGAGTCAGTGCCGTGAAGAGCTGCTGGAAGTCGGGCTTCGTGGAGGCATTGCGGAAAAAGTCCAGCAGAAAGCCTTGAGTTTCATCGTCACGTTTGCGCACTCCGAACACACTCTCACTGCCACCCTCGCCGAATGCCATCAGCTCCTGCTTGGTGACTCCAAGGTTGAGGTCGAGGGTGTTGCCCGGAACGTCCTCCCATTCGTCGTCATCGTCGCTGCCCTCTTCCTCCAATGCAGCCGCAGTGGCGGCGTCGATCTCCTTGTTGCCCGAGGCCGCGGCCAGTTCTTCAACCAGGACTTTGATGATCTTCAAGGGTGCGGTCACTGTCGTGTACTGATCGGGGTTCTTGCGAGCCTGGGACCGGGTGCGGATGCGACCCGTGTCCTGGATAATCAGATCGCCCTTTACCTGCACCTGGGAGATGCGAGGGTCTTCCAGGTTGTAAAGCGTCGCAAGCGCGATGATGTTCTGCTTGATCTCATCATAGCCGGCGAAGTTGACCGAGTTCTCCAGCCACTTGCTGAGGACAATGGGAAGGCCGCTCTGGCCGCCAATGTTCACCTGCGACAGGAAGTCGACAACTTCACGCGCGCTGACGAGCGTCAGTCGGGCGAAGACAAGGATGAGGCTCTGGATGAATTGGGCCTGCTGCGCAGTTGCAAGTCGCTGGGCAACAGCCTGGAGAAGCTGTGGCAGGTAAGGTCCAAGTCGCTCGGAACCCGCCCGCTCGACCAATTCAGCTGCCAACTGTCCCACCTCGGTTGCCGCATGGTCATCAACAGCAGGCCCCAACAAACGATCGATGATGATGAGGGCAACTTCGATCGCCTCCTTGCCACTGTCGGGATCTCTCCACGAGACGAACTGGTTGAAATCGTGTGAAAGCATGTGGCGCACGGCTTCTGTGGCAGGACGAATCAACTCCGCATCTGTTGAATCCAGTAACAGACGGTTCAACTTGGGCATGACGGCCTCGACAAAGCCACTAGGGAGGGGCTCCGAAGCTCTTTCCGCGAGAGCTCGAATGAGGTCCGCGGCGAAGTTCGTCAGAGCGTTCTCCTGAGTCAGGTTGCCAACATCGATCGCTCCAGTCAAGGATGGGAGAACCTTCTCACAAAGTCGAACAAAGGACTCGGGGCCTTGTTCTGAGATATTTTCCACAATGTCCTCAAAGGCCTCCGTGACAATCATCGTCAACTGGAAGTTAGTAGGTCCATTGCTGGCGATGTTGAATAGCACATCGATGGCATTCGAGGACAAGACCACACTTGGGTTGACGATGATGGTATCGCGCAGGGTCTCCGCGAGGGTGACTTTGAGATCGTCACTGTCAGAATGTTCCGAGATGTCGTGAGAGGAAATGAAGTCTGACAGCGCGGAGATGGCGGCGGCCTGAAGTGGAACGGTGGCGCTGGAGGGAAGCGATGGCATGAGATCCTGTAGTGCCCGGATGCAGGATACCCTGACGACCTCGGAGGGATCCTTAGTCACCGCCTTGAGAGAAGCCTCGAGGTAAGAAACCGCGGTTTGCTGGAAAGACTCATCTGCTACCTGGCAGAGAACTCCAGCGGCGAGATAGCCGCGGGCCCGCAAGAACTCCTCTTCCTGTTGAATAGCAAACTGAATGAAGTTGCTGAACCCATTAGCAAGCCCGGCGGGAACCTGCTGAGAAACTTCGTTGAAGTCCCGGAGAATCTGGCTCAGAATGTAGAGGGCAGACTCGCGAGCCTTCCACCTGAGAATTAAACATGGCGTTAGTACCTGACGAGGACATTTTGGGGAAGGCTGCTTACGTGGAAGACGGATCAGAGAACACAGTATTGAGATGCGCATGCAGACCCTCAACGGCAGTATTCTTGAGCCATTCGCCCAGCTTGATGACTAGATCTCCACTGCATGTGCGGGGCGTGTAGTTGGCAGTGACAGAGGTCTCTTCGGAGAGAAAGAGGTTTACATCGATGTCCCACAAACCTTCTTCTTCCGAAGTGATCTGAGCATATGAACCGGCTAGTTTCAGGATCTCTGGCAACCAGCTTGAGGTGGCAGCCGCCTGTCCAGCATTCTGCAGCTGCTGCTGAAGCTCTGCCTTGACGGGCGGTGCCTTCAACAGCGTCTGAATGAGATCCAGCTCCTCCAGGACCAGGAAATCTAGTGTATAGGGGAGTCCGTCCACATCTTCCAAGCGACCCTGTCTCTCTTCCTCAATATAGAATCCGTGATAGGTTGATTGGATGTTGGACAACTCGGTCCAGATCGTCGAGAAGTATACTGGGCTCTGGGGCGTCATCAAACCGGGAAACACCATGCGGATTTTCATCAGGGTCTAACGAACAGGGCAATATTAGCACAGCAAGAACAAAAATAGTGAGTTTGCAGGCCACCACTCCAGTGACGTACCTTGACGACCTGCAGCTTCAGACCAATAGCGCCCCTCCACTGAGACGGGATCTCGCTGTCCTTGGATTCTTCATGCTCGCTGGGAGCCTGTGGTAGAGGTGCCTTGAGTGTCGCGATGAAGAACGGAGACCAGCCATTGAGCACCTCGTCCATAAACTGCTTGACCGCCGTCTTGTGCTGCTCAAGCACCATCTCCAGGGTATCGAAGCAAGCACGGAAGGCCGCCACGGCCAATGCTCTCAAGATGGGCTTCCTCGATTCGTTGGTGGCCACATTGAAGAGCGAGGTAACGAGGTCTCGGGCAACGTTGAAAAACTGCTCCTCGCTGAAGCCGGTATCGACCAAGTCTAGAAGGACTTTCAGGGCGCCGTGCAGGGCCCCGGCTGTGCTGTTGGTGTCATTGATGATCTGAAGTAGAGTGGGCAAAAGCTCCGGCCACTGCTCGGGGAAATCGGCGCTGGCGATCTTGCTGACAGCAAAGCTAGCGGACGACTTCACCTTGCGCTCCGGTGTCTCCTTGACCGTAGCTAACTCCAAGAGTGCGCGCCGGATTTGCACCTTGTTATCGTCGCTGACAAGTACCTGGCCCTTGAATTCGTCGAGAACCGGAGACCAGGACGCGGCAATGAAGGTCCGGAGAACGGAAAGGGAAGACTGGCGGAGGTTGGTAGGAACAGAATCGTGAGAAGCGATCGCGGCAAGAGCGAGGGGGAAGGTCTCGTTGGAGTAGAGACGCAGAAGCTGTAGTTCGGCGGCCTTTCTGGTATCAGCCACCGACGACTGGGTGTCTGCAAGCAGCGACAGGAGCTCTTGCTCCATGGTGGGCGAGAAGACGTAGACGGGAATTTGTATAAAGAATGGATAGGTGTTGGAAAGAGATGGTCATGTACGAGAGAGAGTATTAAGATGTTTATGTCCGTGGGGGATTTTCAGAATTTCCTGTGTTGATTTGTCCCCTCAGTCTCTGATACCCGATAAACGGTTCAGTAGATCAAATCAGCACAGCGAATTGTCGCGACAACCGTGAGGAGGGGCAGAAGAGCGGGCGGCAGAAGGGAAGGCGGTGAGACTCGAGGATCTCCCCAACTTAACTTAACTTATCGCTTGCTCCGGTGGGTGGGGGGAAAGAAAGAAAGAGGGGCTACAACCGAGACAGCAACTGGTGACATGTCTGACTTGACTCCTTCAATGGGTCGGTCCTCTTCCTCGACTCTTCCTCTTCCTTCCATGATCTGATCTGACCCCAGAGTGCTAATTCCCTATCTAGCTCATCTCGACGGCACAACCTGTGGACTTTCAATGCTGTCGAAATATATGCCCCCTGTTCTATTTGTACGGGCAATGTATCAATCACGACGAATCTGTCAGCCATGGATCTGAGTGCAACGCCGAGAGCACAGAATGGATTTCCAGAAATGGAAAGGCTCATCACCTGTCAATTGATCTGCTAATGGGTGTAACTATACCCTTTCCCGAGATCCAAAGAAGCCACATCATACTCTGCGAGTTTGAAAGACAGGATAACGAAGTAACCCACTAGCGAGACCAGCCCAGGGACGTCAGGTACACCAATCAGTGGAGACGCTCATCGCCGAAGATAAGGAGGGTGCGCTTCACAATTGAGAGCACAAATCCTTTATCTATGTTGCTGGGGCGCGAAGGAAGCCATCCCTGACTGCTGGACGACAAGGATATCGATCGATGCGCTTATCCCTGGGCAAGATCTTATCAAGAACCACACCTCTACAGATAATCAGTACCTAGTACATCTCGCGATCACGCTCGTGAGACAAATCCAACCTCCGATTTAGCCTTCGTCCTACGAGTGTCGTCGGTGCCAGGGAAGATCTCTTGACTATCGTCTTACCCCGGATTTGGGTCGCGACGAAAACCATCACGTGTGCCTCTGATCGTAGGCATTCCATGTTCAGTTGACCCATGATACTCAGTGCTTCGACCTTGTCCCGCCAGGGCAAACAAACAGGCTTTTCTCCAGCATGTGGCCCTTCCGCAACGATCGTTGATATTTATATCAAGATCTGCGCGCCCCAGCTCTCTGACGACACCGGTCCCTTTCTTGCCTTCGCAATGATCAGCGGCAACTGCGAATATCACCCAGGCAGACCAAGGCGTTGAAACGCTTCTTACGCGAATCAAGGTGCATTATACTCCAAGAAAGAATGCCCGTGATAGTTGGGGCAACGTAGTGGGGATTCGAAAAAAATCGGCTGGTATCAGCGGGATGAGATGTTGGTACGGGCTACCTGACTCTACAAATGTTTTTGAGCGTTAGATGTAGTGGCCCGCAGTGAGCCAACGGATAGCATGGGTCCTTATTTGAGGTAGTGATCAGGTGAGGGCGAAAAAAAAAGGAGAGAAAAAAAGCTGACGGGCAAGCGAGTTTTTGTTAGCATTATTCTAGTCTAGCACTTGGCAGCAATGTGCGAGGGAAAAGAGGGAGGTTGTTTAGTCTACCCGAGTTATGGATCTCCCCTCTGGGCGTGTGGCGTCCTGTGGAGAAGATCTGGTTCGGGTGTTCGAGAAAAGCAAGAGTGACGATGATCACTTTGAGTAATGGAGCAATCTAATCCGCGGGTAAGTGCCCGCCCAACGGATGATGTACTTATGTACTCCGTAGGGATATCTGTGACGTGAGAACTTTAATGGTTGATAAAGTAACGTCGTGGTTGACGGTCATGCAGCCTAGGGTGCAGCCTACCGGTATGGTTCGCGGAGGGTGAGGATGTAGGCTCTGATTGAGATCGGATCCGAGTTCATACCCCTGGGAGGTGGTCTGATTGCTGGTATCTATCGGGTACTTTGGGACGAACCCAGGTACTCCAGATACTGTACCTAGGTAAGGTACCCGGCAGCGAATATGTGTACCGGTGACCATAGAAAAGGTACAGAAAGGCTCCCGGCGGGGGGGGGGGGGGGGGGGGGGGGGGGGGGGGGGGGGGGGGGGGGGGGGGGGGGGGGGGGGGGGGGGGGGGGAAGGAGGCGGCTCCAGTGGCGTTGGGTATGGTTATGTAAAGAATTTCGGGTAAGTTGTAGATTTTGATGGGCCCGGGGAGGTGAGGAAGAGGAGACGAAGAGGAGGCTGATTAATTGTATGAGTAACTTGGTAAGTTACTGTAGTTAACTAAAGTTGATCATGGTGGGGTTTGGTTAAAGGCAGGGGAGAAACCGGCAAGTTATTATTGATTATTTAAATTGAGCACCTGAGGGGCGGCAAATCCTCCTAAACAGGAAAGAAGTAGAATGATTCATTGCTTGGAGGGCAAATGTCTGGTATGCGAGTGTACTGTACTTACTGTACTTCAAGGCTGACTGGGTTTCACAACTAATCAAGCCAATAACCTCGGGTAAGAACAAAAGGCAGCTGTTTACGGAGTAGTGTGTGCTGTATGTAGGTAGTAAGAAGGCAATGAAGTCCTGCAGTGAAACTCTTGATGATACAGTATCCAGCACAGTGCATACATACTTACCAGAGTCAGTACCCGCAAGTCAAGGATATCGCTGAGCAATGTGGAGGACGGGCGGATGAATAATTCTCTACGAAGAATACTCGCCATGATCGTCGCTAAAACCCAGGGGGTGATATCAGACTGATATCTCCAGAGCTGGGGGGAAGGGCTAATAAGGCACGCTGCACCACACCCACACACCTCTTGGAGACAGACCACTGAATGAATTTCCGGGTTGAGTACTCCGTAGAGCACATGTAGTGGTGGAAGACCCGTTTTTCGCAGTGGGAAGAATCTCAGCCAGTATGCAATTAGACTTTGGTTCCTTATAGCCAGGATACCCACCGCCGTCGGTCAACCACGGCTGGCATTTCTGCTTTCCACGCCTTTCCTTGTCACATCCGTTTGTTGTGCGAGTCAAGTGTTGGTAGCAGATGATCGGCCTGGCAAACGGAAGAGGCGGTACTAACCAGCGAATGCGCATTGTTGCTCGGTACAGAACGAGTGGGGAATGTTGATGATGAACTTTGGGCACTTTCCCTTCTACCTTCGTTGTTAGTACCAGGTGTTGTATTTCTTCTCCTTTCCTTTTTTTCTGTGTCGAATTTTCGGACCGAGTCAAGCAAAGGGAAGAGGGAGTTCTTTCTTCACCTGCACTGAATTTAGTGTGTCTACTTGTCTGCAGTTTGCCCCCGTGCTCTGAATGGTCAATGAGGGGAAGTTATAATGCACAATGACCGAATCCTTTTCGCCTCTACGTATGCTGCTCCCTTTACAATTTACACCGTTTTTGTTTCCTAAGATTGCTATGGTCGGGTTCATTCCGTCCTAGCCCAGCCTCAACCCCATGTAGAGGACGAAGGATTGGATTTGCAAGATGCTGAACGACAATCCTCATTTTCGGGGGGGGGGGGGGGAGTTTGTACAGTACTGTATAGTATCCTGCCTATCCCGCCTATTCTGCCTATTCGTAAGATGGTAAGGTAACGAATGGTAAGAATGGATGATTGAGCTGAATGCTGCAGGGCATCCACACCCATGACGCAACCACGTGACGGGGAGAGGGAGGGGTGCAGGCAGAGGGGGAGAGGAGAGTGGTGAGTATGAATGAGTAGTTACTAGGTATGGGTACAGTAGTATAGTCTAAAAAGAGACAGCCATGAGAATGGATGATGACCTTGGGCGCCTTCTGCTCTTAGTTAACTAAGGTAACGACTCGTCGTCGCCCGACAAGCTTTCCTTCTCGCTCTTCCTTCTCTTTCCTTCTCCTTTCCTCTCCCTCTCTTTCTTTCTCCCTTCTCCCTACCTCTTCCTCTTCTTCTGCCCCATTCTCTCTCTCTCTCTTGCAATTTAGTTTGGTGTTTTTCTTCTGGCTTCTTGTATTAACCCCGGGTGACTTTACTCTTTCACATTCACTATATTCACGATTTACCCTCACTAGCTCCGGGATCTTAAGCGGGCTCCCCTGGGAAACCTTGGCTTATCCCAATCCGATACAGTTCAGAGCAACTTAAGCAGCCAGCAGTCAGCAGTAGCCCACCTCTCCCTTTCACGCCCGCCGCCGCCCCTCTCCCCTCTTCAATCAGAAGGGTCGGTCCCATATCCATCTGTCAGTTTCCCTCCGCTTCTTGTCTCCGTTGGCGCAAGACATTTCAGAGAAGGAAAGAAGGAACGAAGAAAAGAAAGAGAAGTAGAAGCTTAAACAATCCGTTTGTGCTCTCTTCTTCTTCTTCTTCTTCTTTCCCTGTTCTATTCCCTTCTGCCGTTTTTTTCTTCCCTTTTCGCAGACGGTTCAGTGGAAAAGGTGGTGGTTACCGTTGAGGTTGTTTGTTGTTCAGGGAGGCAGTTTGTAAGGAAAAAGAGGGACCTTTTCTTAAAAAAAAAAGGAAAAAAAAAAGAAAATTAATTGGGAAAGGACATCCAACCAGGGCAGGGGAAAAAGAGAAATTCCATCATCATCATCAACATCATCACCGCATTATCTCTCTCTCTCCCCTCTCTCTTTTTTAATACTCCGATTACGGTTCTCTCTCCCACCCCCCCCTCCCCCCCCTCTCACCTCGCCGTTTGTCACGATCGCAACGAACGAAGTCCTCCATGCTCTGAGATTTGGTTGTCTCGTTGTCCAGTCCACCCAACGTATGTCTAATCCTCCTTCCTCTACCTCTCCCTCCCCTTGTTTCACCACCATCACCACCACCGACCATTATCACAATCACCCCTCTTCTGTGGTTTCCCATTTCCCCATCATGCCTCTTCCTTGACCTTTCATCACCAACACCACCACAATTACCACCCACCACCACTACTAAGTTACCTTTACACGACTTCACCGTCACTGGTCGCTTCCGCATCTTTCCCTCTATCTCCTGCTCCCTCTCCCTCCGACTTCCCGACCTCTTTCCCTCCTGACCCAAGTTGCTTATCTTTCGCAACTTGCATTCCTCTGTATCCAAACCACTTACTTCTCTATCACGAAGTTTGTGGTTGCTCCCCTCTTCACCCCTCCTTCCCCTCCCTCCTCAATATCACCATCCCCACCACTTTCTCCCACCCCCCTCAATTCCCCTGTCACATCACAGACAATCTTTAGACTGGGATAAACCCCCCC